>NW_025422895.1:900000-1038010 GCF_020497125.1 Mauremys mutica
ATCTGTCCTCTGTAGTGCTTTTTATCTCTCTGTAGGGCCCGTCGGGGCAACTGCTGAGCCGGCAGCGGCGCCCTGAGTAGCGGCGGAGCTAGGCAGAGGAGGGGCCTATAGAAAGCACCCTCCCAGCCAGGCAGAGGCACAGCTGCGAGCAGCGGGACAGGAGCCAGCAAACAGGGGAGTTTGCGTGTTGAGAGTTCCCAGTGGAGGAGCAGGTATTTGGATTTGCATCTCTCTTTGTGGATTTGCTTCTGTCTTTGTAGTGCTTGTATCTCTCTGTAGAGGCGTGTCGAGGCAGACTGCTGAGCGGGCAGCGGCGCCCTGAGTAGGGGGCGCAGCTAGGCTGAGGAGGGGCCTATAAAAGCGGCCGCCCAGCCAGGAAGCGGCACAGGATCCAGCGAACAGGGAGTTTGCATGTGAGAGTTCCCATTGGAGGAGCAGGTATGTGGATTTGCTTCTGTCTTTGTAGTGCTTGTATCTCTCTGTAGAGGCGCGTCGAGGCAGACTGCTGAGCGGGCAGCGGCGCCCTGAGTAGGGGGCGCAGCTAGGCTGAGGAGGGGCCTATAAAAAGCGGCCGCCCATTCAGGCTGCGGAAGAGGAGCCAGCGAAACAGGTGCGTTTGCGTGGAAGAGTTCCCATTCGAGGAGCAGGTATTAGGATTTGCATCTCTCTTTGTGGATTTGCATTGTCTTTTTAGTGCTTGTATCTCTCTGTAGAGGCCCGTGGGGGCACACTGCTGAGCGGGCAGCGGCGCCCTGCGTAGGGGGCGGAGCTAGGCTGAGGGGCCTATAAAAGCGGCCGCCCAGACAGGCAGCGGCACAGGAGCCAGCGAGCAGCGGCACAGGAGACAACGAACAGAGGAGTTTGCTGTGAGAGAGTTCCCATTGAGGAGCAGGTATTTGGATTTGCATCTGTCTTTGTGGATTTGCATCTGTCTTTGTAGTGCTTGTACCTCTCTGTAGAAGCCCGTCGGGGCAGTCTGCTGAGCGGACAGCGGCGCCCTGAGTAGGGGGCGAAGCTAGGCTGAGGAGGGGCCTATAAAAGCTTCCGCCATTTCAGGCTAGTGGCAGAGGAGCCAGCGAACAGGGGCGTTTGCGTGGATGAGTTCCCATTGGAGGAGCAGGTAATTGGATTTCCATCTGTCTTAGTGGATTTGCCTCTGTCTATGTAGTGCTTGTATCTCTCTGTAGAGGCCCGTCGGGGCAGTCTGCTGAACGGGCAGCGGCGCCCTGAGTAGGGGGCGAAGCTAGGCTGAGGAGGGGCCTATAAAACGGCCGCCAAGCCAGGCATCTGCACAAGAACCAGCAAACAGAGCGGTGAACAGGGGAGTTTGCGTGGGATACTTCCCGTTGGAGGAGCAGGTATTTGGATTTGCATCTCTCTTTGTGGATTTGCATCTGTCTTTGTAGTGCTTGTATCTCTCTGTAGAGGCCCGTCGGGGCAGACTGATGAGCGGGCAGCGGCGCCCTGAGTAGGGGGCGGAGCTAGGCTGAGGTGGGGCCTATAAAAGAGGCCGCCCATTCAGGCAGCGCCACAGGAGCCAGCGAGCAGCGGCACAGGAGCCAGCGAACAGGGGCGTTTGCGTGGGAGAGTTCCCATTGGAGGAGCAGGTATTTGGATTTTGCATCTGTTTTTGTGGATTTGCATCTGTCTTTGTAGTGCTTGTATCTCTCTCTAGAGGCCCGTCGGCACAGACTGCTGAGCGGGCAGCGGCGCCCTGAGTAGGGGTAGTAGCTAGGCTGAGGAGGGGCCTATAAAAGCAGCCGCCCAGCCAGGCAGCGGCACAGGAGCAGGCGAACAGGGGAGTTTGAATGGGAGAGTTCCCATTGGAAGAGCAGGTATTTGGAATTGCATCTTTTTGTGGATTTGCATCTGTCTTTGTAGTGCTTGCATCTCTCTGTAGAGGCCCGTCGGGGCAGACTGCTGAGCGGGCTGCGGCGCCCTGCGTAGGGGGCGGAGCTAGGCTGAGGAGGGGCCTATAAAAGCGGCCACCCAGCCGGGCAGCGGCACAGGAGCCAGCGAGCAGCGGCACAGGAGTCAGGTGAACAGGGGAGTTTGCATGGGAGAGTTCCCATTGGAGGAGCAGGTATTTGGGTTTGCATCTTTTTTGTGGATTTGCATCTGTCTTTGTAGTGCTTGAATCTCTCTGTAGAGGCCCGTCGGGCAGACTGATGAGCGGGCTGCGGTGCCTTACGTAGGGGGCGGATCTAGGCTGAGGAGGGGCTTATAAAAGCGGCCGCCCAGCCAGGCAGCGGCACAGGAGCCAGCGAGCAGCGGCACAGGAGCCAACGAACAGAGGAGTTTGCGTGAGAGAGTTCCCATTGGAGGAGCAGGTAATTGGATTTTTCATCTGTCTTTGTGGATTTGCATCTGTCTTTGTAGTGCTTGTATCTCTCCGTAGAGGCCCGTCGGGGCAGACTGCTGAGCGGGAGGGCGCCCTGAGTAGGGGGCGGAGCTAGGCTGAGGAGGGGCCTATAAAAGCGGCCTCCCAGCCAGGCATCGGCACAGGAGCCAGTGAGCAGCGCGCACAGGAACCAGCGAACAGGGGATTTGTGTGGGAGAGTTCCATTGGAGGAGCAGGTATTTTGGTTTGCATCTGTCTTTGTGGATTTGCATTTCCTCTTTGTGGTGCTTGTATCTCACTGTAAAGGCCCGTACGGGCAGACTGCTGATCGGACGGCGGGCGCACTGAGTAGTGGGCGGAGTTATGCTCGAGGAGGGGCCTATAAAAGCTGCCGCCCCATCCAGGCAGAGGCGCAGGAGCCAGCGACCAGCGGCACAGGAGCCAGTGAACAGGGGAGTTTGCGTGAGGAGAGTTCCCATTGGAGGAGCAGGTATTTGGAATTGCATCTCTCTTTGTGGATTTGCATCTGTCTTTGTAGTGCTTGTATCTCTCTGTAAGGAGGCTCGTCGGGGCAGACTGCTGAGGCCGGCAGCGGCGCCCTGAGTAGGGGGCGGAGCTAGGCTGAGGAGGTGGCCTATAAAAGAGGCCAGCCCAGCCAGCGGAGCGGCACAGGAGCCAGCGAGCAGGGGGGTTTCCGTGGCATAGTTCCCATTGGAGGAGCAGGTATTTGGATTTGCTTCTGTCTTTGTGGATATGCATCTGTCTTTGTAGTGCTTGTATCTCTCTGTAGAGGCCCATCGGGGCAGACTGGTGAGCGGGCAGCGGCGCCCTGAGTAGGGGGCGGAGCTAGGCTTAGGAGGGGCCTATAACAGCGGCCGCCCAGCCAGGCAGCGAACAGGGCGGCGAACAGGGGAGTTTGCGTCGGCATTCACTCAGGCCAGGGCTTTATAAAGCCGCGCTCAAGCGACCAGGGAGCTTTGCAAACAGGGGCTGCTAACAGGGAGTTTCGCAAGGGAGTTTAGAGGGGGATAGGGAAGGGATGTGGGAGCCCCTTGCCGGCCCTTAACCCTTTCCTGTAGCCACCCCTAAAACCCTAAAACCTAATTATAACAAACTACATTCTAAAACTACTTTCCAGTAAACCACCCTTTCACTAACTTGGAGACAATGCAGGCAGAAGCCCAGCAGCAGAGTGGGGGCTATCCAGTTTATTTCACTGACTGTCGCATGTATGATTACCTGCCCTGTGGGGCGGGGGCGTATGTGTGTGCAGTCGGTGCAAGGAGATCCTGGCCCTCAGAGACCATGTACGGATCTTGGAGGCCAGGGTGGCGGAACTGGAGGAGCTGAGAGAGGCAGAGAGGTATGTTGATGAGGCTTCTCCGGGACACTGTAAGGAATTGTCCCACCTCCGCTTAGACAGCTCCCTGTGATGTTGAGGAGGAAGAAGGGCTTCAGGGAAGTAGAGCAGTCAATGGGAGCAGGAGGCGAAACCTTCCGATAGTTGGGACCATCATTCCAGATGGTGCTGGGGTTACCTCTAGGCACTGAGGTTGCCTCTCCGGGGGAGGGAATCTCGAGTTTAATAGGAAAAGGCAGGTGTTAGTAATGGGAGATTACGATTATTAGAAAAGTAGATAGCTGGGTCTGTCCACACTAACACCTATTTACCAATGATGACGGGAAGAACCGTATGGTGGACTTGCCTGCCTGGTGCGAAGGTTGCGGATCCCTCGAAGGCATCTTAGATAGACTTACGTGTAGTGCTGGGGAGGAGCCGGTGGTCGTGGTACATGTAGGTACCAATGACATAGCGGAAGGGTAGGAGAGATGTCCTGGAAGCCAAATTTAGGCTGCTAGGGAAGAGACTGAAACTCAGGGACTCTATGGTGGCATTTTCAGAATTGCTCACAGTTCCACGCGCAGGGCCAGGAAGGACAGGCAGAGCTTCAGAGTCTCAATGTTGTGGATGAGACGTTGGATTTAAGAGAAGAGGGGTTCACGTTCATTAGGAACTGGGGGAAAACTTCTGGGATGGGAGGAGCCTATACAGGAGAGATGGGCTCCACCTAAACCAAAGTGGAACCAGACTGCTGCCACTAAACATTAAAAAGGTTCTGGAGCAAGTTTATAATCTAGGAGATGGGGGAAAGCCGACTGCTGCAGAGGAGCGGTGTGTGATCGGACACAGACTTCTCTTAGGGGAGAGTCTGATGATAGAGAATCTCCAGGTTATAGTCAGGGCACAGAGGAATGGAGAAGGTATAATGTAAGGGCTGGATCAGGGTGATAAACAGTCACATAAAAAAGAATCTGGGCACATCAGAAAAAGGTAGGCTAATAAAACAGGGACAAGTTTTTAAAGTGCTTGTACACAAATGCCAGAAGTCTAAAATAATAAGATGGGTGTGAACTAGAGTGTTCTTGTGATAAAGGAGGATATATATATAATAGGCATCCAACAGAAACCTGGTGGACTTGAGAGCAATTCAAATGGGACACAATCATTCCGGGTGTACAAAATATATCGGAAGGACAGAACAGGCCGTGCAGGGGGAGGAGTGGCACTTATTATGTTAAAGAAAGTGGTAGATTCAAATGAAGTAAAAATCTTAAGCGAATCCACAGGTTCCATAGAGTCTCTATGGATAGAAATTTCATGCTCTAGTAAAAATATAAACAGTAGGGATCTATTATCGACCACCTGACCAGGACAGTAATAGTGATGATGAAATGCTAAGGGAAATTAGAGAGGCTATCAAAATTAAGAACCCAATAATAGTGGGGGATTTCAATTATCCCCATATTGACTGGGAACATTTCACTTCAGGACGAAATGCTGAGATAAAATTTCTCGATACTTTAAATGACTGCTTCGGGAACCCACACGGGGAGAGGCGATTCTAGATTTAATCTTGAGTGGAGCGCAGGAGCTGGTCCAAGATGGTAACTATAGGAGGACCGCTTGGAAATAGTGACCATAATACAATAGCATTCAACATCCCTGTGAGGGGAAGAACATCTCAACTGCCCAACACTGTGGCCTTTAATTTCAAAAGGGGGAACTATACAAAAATGAGGGGGTTAGTTAGACAAAAGTTAAAAGGTACAGTGACTAAAGTGAAATCCCTGCAAGTTGCGTGGGCCCTTTTTAAAGACACCATAATAGAGGCCCAACTTCAATGTATACCCCAAATTAAGAAAAACAGTAAGAGAACTAAAAAAGAGCCACCGTGGCTTAACAACCATGTAAAAGAAGCAAAGAGAGATAAAAAGACATCCTTTAAAAAAGTGGAAGTCAAATCCTAGTGAGGCAAATAGAAAGGAGCACAAACACTGCCAACTTAAGTGCAAGAGTGTAATAAGAAAAGCCAAAGAGGAGTTTGAAGAACGGCTAGCCAAAAACTCCAAAGGTAATAACAAAATGTTTTTTAAGTACATCAGAAGCAGGAAGCCTTGCTAAACAACCAGTGGGGCCCCTTGATGATCAAAATTCAAAAGGAGCGCTTAAAGATGATAAAGTCATTGCGGAGAAACTAAATGGATTCTTTGCTTCAGTCTTCACGGCTGAGGATGTTAGGGAGATTCCCAAACCTGAGCTGGCTTTTGTAGGTGACAAATCTGAGGAACTGTCACACATTGAAGTGTCACTAGAGGAGGTTTTGGAATTAATTGATAAACTCAACATTAACAAGTCACCGGGACCAGATGGCATTCACCCAAGAGTTCTGAAAGAACTCAAATGTGAAGTTGCGGAACTATTAACTAAGTTTTGTAACCTGTCCTTTAAATCGGCTTCGGTACCCAATGACTGGAAGTTAGCTAATGTAACGCCAATAGTTAAAATGGGCTCTAGGGGTGATCCGGGCAATTACAGACCGGTAAGTCTAACGTCGGTACCGGGCAAATTAGTTGAAACAATAGTAAAGAATAAAATTGTCAGACACATAGAAAAAACATAAACTCTTGAGCAATAGTCAGAATGGTTTCTGTAAAGGGAAATCGTGTCTTACTAATCTATTCGAGTTCATTGAAGGGGTCCCCAAACATGCGGACAAGGTGGATCCGGTGGACATAGGTGTACTTAGATTTCCAGAAAGCCTTTGACAAGGTCCCTCAACCAAAGGCTCTTACGTAAATTAAGCTGTCATGGGATAAAAGGAAAGGTCCTTTCATGGATTGAGAACTGGTTAATGGACAGGGAACAAAGGGTAGGAATTAATGGTAAATTCTCAGAATGGAGAGGGGTAACTAGTGGTGTTCCCCAAGGGTCAGTCCTAGGACCAATCCTATTCAATTTATTCATAAATGATGTGGAGAAAGGGGTAAACAGTGAGGTGGCAAAGTTAGCAGATGATACTAAACTACTCAAGATAGTTAAGACCAAAGCAGATTGTGAAGAACTTCAAAAAGATCTCACAAAACTAAGTGATTGGGCAACAAAATGGCAAATGAAATTTAATGTGGTTAAATGTTAAAGTAATGCACATTGGAAAAAATAACCCCAACTATACATACAACATGATGGGGGCTAATTTAGCTACAACGAGTCAGGAAAAAGATCTTGGAGTTATCGTGGATAGTTCTCTGAAGAAGTCCACGCAGTGTGCAGAGGCGGTCAAAAAGCAAACAGGATGTTAGGAATCATTAAAAAGGGGATAGAGAATAAGACTGAGATTATATTATTGCCCTTATATAAATCCATGGTACGCCCACATCTCGAATACTGTGTACAGATGTGGTCTCCTCACCTCAAAAAAGATATTCTGGCACTAGAAAAGGTTCAGAAAAGAGCAACTAAAATGATTAGGGGTTTAGAGAGGGTCCCATATGAGGAAAGATTAAAGAGGCTAGGACTCTTCAGTTTGGAAAAGAGAAGACTAAGGGGGGACATGATAGAGGTATATAAAATCATGAGTGATGTTGAGAAAGTGGATAAGGAAAAGTTATTTACTTATTCCCATAATACAAGAACTAGGGGTCACCAAATAAAATTAATAGGCAGCAGGTTTAAAACAAATAAAAGGAAGTTCTTCTTCACGCAGCGCACAGTCAACTTGGGGAACTCCTTACCTGAGGAGGTTGTGAAGGCTAGGACTATAACAATGTTTAAAAGGGGACTGGATAAATTCATGGTGGCTAAGTCCATAAATGGCTATTAGGCCAGGATGGGTAAGTATGGTGTCCCTAGCCTCCGTTCGTCAGAGGATGGAGATGGATAGCAGGAGAGAGATCACTTGATCGTTGCCTTTTAGGTTCACTCCCTCAGGGGCACCTGGCATTGGCCACTGTCGGTAGACAGATACTGGGCTAGATGGACCTTTGGTCTGACCCGGTACGGCCTTTCTTATGTTCTTATATTCTTATGGAGAGTTACCATTGGAGGAGCAGGTATTTGGATTTGCATCTTATTTGTGGATTTGCATCTCTCTTTGTATTGCTTGTATCACTCTGTAGAGGCACGTCGGGGCAAAACTGTCTGAGCGGGCAGCGGCGCCCTGAGTAGGGGCCGGAGCTAGGCTGAGGAGGGGCCCTATAAAAGTGGCCGCCCAGCCATGCAGCGAAACAGGAGCCAGCAAACAGGGCGGAGAACAGTGGAGTTTTCGTTGGAGAGTTCCCATTGGAGGAGCAGGTATTTGGATTTGCATCTCTGTCTTTGTAGTGCATGTATCTCTCTGTAGAGGCCCGTCGGGGCAGACTGCTGAGCCGGCAGCGGCGCCCTGAGTAGCGGGCGGAGCTAGGCTGAGGGAGGGCCTATAAAAGCGGCAGCCCAGCCATGCAGCGGCACAGGAGCCAGTGAGCAGCAGCACAGGAGCCAGCGAACAGGGGAGTTTGCGTGGGAGAATTCCCATTGGAGGAGCAGGTATTTGGATTTGCAAAATTTTTGTGGATTTCCATCTGTCTTTGTAGTGCTTGTATCTCTCTGTAGAGGCCCGTCGGGGCAGACTGCTGAGCGGGCAGCGGAGCCCTGAGTAGGGGGCGGAGCTAGGCTGAGGAGGGGCCTGTAAATGCGGCCGCCCATTCAGGCAGCGGCAGAGGAGCCAGGAAACAGGGGCGTTTGCGTGGGAGAGTTCCCATTGGAGGAGCAGGTATTTGGATTTGCATCTGTCTTTGTGGATTTGCATCTGTCTTTTTAGTGCTTGTATCTCTCTGTAGAGGCCCATCGGGGCAGACTGCTGAGCGGGCAGCGGCGCCCAGTGTAGGGGGCGGAGTTAGGCTGAGGAGGGGCCTTTAAAAGCGGCCCCAAGCCAGGCAGCGGCACAGGAACCAGCAAACAGGGCTACGAACAGGGGAGTTTGTGTGGGACAGTTCCCATTGGAGGAGCAGGTATATGGATTTGCATCTGTCTTTGTGGATGGCATCTGTCTTTGTAGTGCTTGTATCTCTCTGTAGAGACCCGTCGGCCCAGACTGCTGAGCGGTCAGGAGTGCCCTGAGTGGGGGGCGGAACTAGGCTGAGGAGGGGTCTATAAAAGCGGCCGCCTAGCCAGGCAGCGGCACAGGAGCCAGCGAACAGGACAGTTTTGCGTGGGAGAGTTCCCATTGGAGAAGCAGGTATTTGGATTTGCATCTGTATTTGTGGATTTGCATCTGTCTAAGCAGTGCTTGTATCTCTCTGTAGAGGCCCGTCGGGGCAGACTGCTGAGCGGGGAGCGCGGCGCCCTGAGTAGGGGTCGGAGTTAGGCTGAGGAGGGGCCTATAAAAGTGGCCGCCCAGCCATGCAGCGGAACAGGAGCCAGAAAGCAGGGCGGCGAACAGGGGAGTTTGCGTTTGGAGAGTTCCCATTGGAGGAGCAGGTATTTGGATTTGCATCTCTGTCTTTGTAGTGCATGTATCTCTCTGTAGAGGCCCGTCGGGGCAGACTGCTGAGCCGGTAGCGGCGCCCTGAGTAGGGTGCGGAGCTAGGCTGAGGAGGGGCCTATAAAAGCGGCAGCCCAGCCATGCAGCGGCACAGGAGCCAGTGAGCAGCAGCACAGGAGCCAGCGAACAGGGGAGTTTGCGTGGGAGAATTCCCATTGGAGGAGCAGGTATTTGGATTTGCAAAATTTTTGTGGATTTCCATCTGTCTTTGTAGTGCTTGTATCTCTCTGTAGAGGCCCGTCGGGGCAGACTGCTGAGCGGGCAGCGGAGCCCTGAGTAGGGGGCGGAGCTAGGCTGAGGAGGGGCTGTAAATGCGGCCGCCCATTCAGGCAGCTGCAGAGGAGCCAGGAAACAGGGGCGTTTGCGTGGGAGAGTTCCCATTGGAGGAGCAGGTATTTGGATTTGCATCTGTCTTTGTGGATTTGCATCTGTCTTTTTAGTGCTTGTATCTCTCTGTAGAGGCCCATCGGGGCAGACTGCTGAGCGGGCAGCGGCGCCCAGTGTAGGGGGCGGAGTTAGGCTGACGAGGGGCCTTTAAAAGCGGCCCCAAGCCAGGCAGCGGCACAGGAACCAGCAAACAGGGCTACGAACAGGGGAGTTTGTGTGGGACAGTTCCCATTGGAGGAGCAGGTATATGGATTTGCATCTGTCTTAGTGGATGGCATCTGTCTTTGTAGTGCTTGTATCTCTCTGTAGAGACCCGTCGGCCCAGACTGCTGAGCGGTCAGGAGTGCCCTGAGTGGGGGGCGGAACTAGGCTGAGGAGGGGTCTATAAAAGCGGCCGCCTAGCCAGGCAGCGGCACAGGAGCCAGCGAACAGGGGAGTTTGCGTGGGAGAGTTCCCATGGGTGGAGCAGGTAATTGGATTTGCATCTGTCTTTGTGGATTTGCATCTGTCTTTGTGGTGCTTGTATCTCTCTGTAGAGGCCCGTCGGGGCAGAATGCTGAGCGGGCAGCATGCTGAGCGGGCAGCGGCGCCCTGAGTAGGAGGCGGAGCTAGGCTGAGGAGGGGCCTATATAAGCGGCCGCCCAGCCAGGCAGCGGCACAGGAGCCAGCAAGCAGCGGCACAGAAACCAGCGAACAGGGGCGTTTCCGTGGGAGAGTTCCCATTGGAGGAGCAGCTATTTGGATTTGCATCTTTCTTTGTGGATTTGCGTCTATCTTTCCAGTGCTTGTATCTCTCTGTAGAGGCCCGTCGGGGCAGACTGCTGAGCGGGCAGCGGCGCCCTGAGTAGGGGGCGGAGATAGGCTGAGGAGGGCCTATAAAAGCGGCCGCCCAGCCAGGCAGCTGTACAAGAGCCAGCAAACAGGGGAGTTTGCGTGGAGAGTTCCCATTGGAGGAGCAAGTATTTGGATTTGCATCTGTCTTTGTGGATTTGCATCTGTTTTTGTAGTGCTTGTATCTCTCTGTAGAGGCCCGTCGGGGCAGACTGCTGAGCGGGCAGCGACGCCCTGAGTAGGGGGCGGAGCTAGGCTGAGGAGGGTCCTATAAAAGCGGCCGCCCAACCAGGCAGCGGCACAGGAGTCAGTGTGCAGCGGCACAGGAATCAGCGAACAGAGGAGTTTGCGTGAAAGAGTTCCCATTGGAGGAGCAGGTATTTGGATTTGCATCTGTCTTTGTCGATTTGCATCTGTTTTTGTAGTGCTTGTATCTCTCTGTAGAGGCCCGTCGGGGCAGACTGCTGAGCGGGCAGCGGTGCCCTGAGTAGGGGGCGGAGCTAGGCTGAGGAGGGGCCTATAAAAGCTGCCTCCCAGCCAGTCAGGGGCACAGGAGCCAGCGAGCAGCGGCAGAGGAGCCAGAGAAAAGGGGCGTTTGCGTGGGAGAGTTCCCATTGGAGGAGCAGGTATTTGGATTTGCATCTGTCTTGTAGTGCTTTTATCTCTCTGTAGAGGCCCGTCGGGGCAGAATGCTGAGCGGGCAGAGTCGCCCTGAATGGGGGGCGGAGCTAGGCTGAGGTGGGGCCTATAATAGCAGCCGCCCAGGCAGGCAGCGGCACAGGAGCCAGCGAGCAGCGGCACAGGAGCCAGCAAACAGGGGAGTTTGTGTGGGAGAGTTCTCATTGGAGAAGCAGGTATTTGGATTTGCATCTGTCTTTGTGGATTTGCATCTGTCTTTGTAGTGCTTGTATCTCTCTGTAGAGGCCCGTCGGGGCTGACTGCTGAGCGGGCAGCGGCGCCCTGAGTAGGGGGCGGAGCTAGGCTAGGAGGGGCCTATAAAAGCGGCCGCCCAACCAGGCAGCGGCACAGGAGTCAGCGAACAGAGGAGTTTGCGTGGGAGACTTCCCATTGGAGGAGCAGGTATTTGGATTTGCATCTGTCTTTGTGGATTTGCATCTGTCTTTGTAGTGCTTGTATCTCTCTGTAGAGGCTCGTCGTGGCAGACTGCTGAGCGGGCAGCGGCGCCTGAGTAGGGGGCGGAGCTAGCCTGAGGAGGGGCCTATAAAAGCGGCCGCCCAGCCATGCAGCGGCACGGGAGCCAGCGAACAGGGGAGTTTGCGTGGGAGAGTTCCCATTGGAGGAGCAGGTATTTGGATTCCCATCAGTCTTGCAGTGCTTTTATCTCTCTGTAGAGACCCGTCGGGGCAGAATGCTGAGCGGGCAGAGGCTCCCTGAGTGGGGGGCGGAGCTAGGCTGAGGTGGGGCCTATAAAAGCAGCCGCCCAGCCAGGCAGCGGCACAGGAGCCAGCGAGCAGCGGCACAGGAGCCAGCTAACAGGGGAATTTGCGTGGGAGAGTTCCCATTGGAGGAGCAGGTATTTGGATTTGCATCTGTTTTGTGGATTTGCATCTGTCTTTGTAGTGCGTGTATCTCTCTGTAGAGGCCGTCGGGGCAGACTGCTGAGCGGGCAGCGGAGCCCTGAGTAGGGGGCGGAAATAGGCTGAGGAGGGGCCTATAAATGCGGCCGCCCATTCAGGCAGCGGCAGAGGAGCCAGGTAACAGGGGCGTTTGCGTGGGAGAGTTCCCATTGGAGGAGCAGGTATCTGGATTTGCATCTGTCTTTGTGGATTTGTATCTGTCTTTGTAGTGCTTGCATCTCTCTGTAGAGGCCCGTCGGTGCAGACTGCTGAGCGGGCAGCGGCGCCCTGACTAGGGGGCGTAGCTAGGCTGAGGAGGGGCCTAGAAAAGCGGCCGCCCAGCCAGGCAGCGGCACAGGAGACAGTGAGCAGCGGCACAGGAGACAGCGAACAGGGGCATTTGCGTGGGAGGGTTCCCATTGGAGGAGCAGGTATTTGGATTTGCATCTGTCTTTGTGGATTTGCATCTGTCTTTGTAGTGCTTGTATCTCTCTGTAGAGGCCCGTCTGGGCAGACTGCTGAGCAGGAAGCGGCGCCCTGAGTAGGGGGCAGAACTAGGCTGAGGAGGGGCCTATAAAAGCTGCCTCCCAGCCAGTCAGGGGCACAGGAGCCAGCGAGCAGCGGTACAGGAGCAAGGGAAAAGGGGCGTTTGCGTGGGAGAGTTCCCATTGGAGGAGCAGGTATTTGGATTTGCATATCTGTCTTTGTAGTGCTAGTATCTTTATTTAGAGTCCCGTCGGGGCAGAATGCTGAGCGGGCAGAGGCGCCCTGAGTGGGGGGCGGAGCTAGGCTGAGGTGGGGCCTACAATAGCAGCCTCCCAGCCAGGCAGCGGCACAGGAGCCAGCGAGCAGCGGCACAGGAGCCAGAAAACAGGGGAGTTTGTGTGGGAGAGTTCTCATTGGAGAAGCAGGTATTTGGATTTGCATCTGTCTTTGTGGATTTGCATCTGTCTTTGTAGTGCTTGTATCTCTCTGTAGAGGCCCGTCGGGGCAGACTGCTGAGCGGGCAGCGGCGCCCTGAGTAGGGGGCGGAGCTAGGCTGAGGAGGGGCCTATAAAAGCGGCCGCCCAACTAGGCAGCGGCACAGGAGTCAGCGAACAGAGGAGTTTGCATGGGAGAGTTCCCATTGGAGGAGCAGGTATTTGGATTTGCATCTGTCTTTGTGGATTTGCATCTGTCTTTGTAGTGCTTGTATCTCTCTGTAGAGGCGCGTCGGGGAGACTGCTGAGCGGGCAGCGGCGCCCTGAGTAGGGGCGGAGCTAGGCTGAGGAGGGGCCTATAAAAGCGGCCGCCCAGCCATGCAGCGGCACAGGAGCCAGCGAACAGGGCGGCGAACAGGGGAGTTTGCGTGGGCAGTTCCCATTGGAGGAGCAGGTATTTGGATTTGCATCTGTCTTTGTAGTGCTTGTATCTCTCTGTAGAGGCCCGTGGGGGCAGACTGCTGAGCGGGCAGCGGAGCCCTGTGTAGCGGGCGGAGCTAGGCTGAGGAGGGGCCTATAAAAGCGGCCGCCCAGCCAGGCAGCAGCACAGGAGCCAGCGAACAGCGGCACAGGAGCCAGCAAACAGGGGAGTTTGTGTGGGAGAGTTCTCATTGGAGAAGCAGGTTATTGGATTTGCATCTGTCTTTGTGGATTTGCATCTGTCTTTGTAGTGCTTGTATCTCTCTGTAGAGGCCCGTCGAGGCAGACTGCTGAGCGGGCAGCGGCTCTCTGAGTATGGGGCGGAGCTAGGCTGAGGAGGGGCCTATAAAAGCGGCCGCCCAGCCTGGCAGCGGCACAGGAGCCAGCTAGCAGCGGCACAGGAGCAATCGAACAGGGGAGTTTGCGTGGGAGAGTTCCCATTGGAGGAGCAGGTATTTGGATTTGCATCAGTCTTGTAGTGCTTTTATCTCTCTGTAGAGGCCCGTCGGGGCAGAATGCTGAGCGGGCAGAGGCTCCCTGAGTGGGGGGCGGAGCTAGGCTGAGGTGGGGCCTATAAAAGCAGCCGCCCAGCCAGGCAGCGGCACAGGAGCCAGCGAGCAGCGGCACAGGAGCAAGCGAAGAGGGGAATTTGTGTGGGAGAGTTCCCATTGGAGGATCAGGTATTTGGATTTGCATCTGTCTTTGTGGATTTGCATCTGTCTTTGTAGTGCTTCTATCTCTCTGTAGAGGCCCGTCGCGTCAGTCTGCTGAGAAGGCAGCGGCGCCCTGAGTAGGGGGCGGAGCAAGGCTGAGAAGGGGCCTATAAAAGCGGCCGGTCTGCCTGGCAGATGCACAGGAGCTAGCGAGCAGCGGCACAGGAGCCAATGAACAGGGGACTTCGAATGGGAGAGTTCCCATTGGAGGAGCAGGTATTTGGATTTGCATTTTTTTTTGTGGATTTGCATCTGTCTTTGTAGTGCTTGTATCTCTCTGTAGAGGCCCGTCGGGGCAGACTGCTGAGCGGGCTGCGGCGCCCTGAGTAGGGGGCGGAGCTAGGCTGCGGAGGGGCCTATAAAACCGGCCACCCAGCCAGGCAGCGGCACAGGAGCCAGGCGAACAGGGGACTTTGCGTGGGAGAGTTCCCACTGGAGGAGCAGGTATTTGGATTTGCATCTGTCTTCGTGGATTTGCATCTGTCTTTGTAGTGCTTGTATCTCTCTTTATAGGCCCGTCGGGGCAGACTGCTGAGCGGGCTGCGGTGCCCTACGTAGGGGGCGGATCTAGGCTGAGGAGGGGCTTATAAAAGCGGCCGCCCAGCCAAGCAGCGGCATAGAAGCCAGCGAGCAGCGGCACAGGAGCCAGCGAACAGGGGAGATTGCATGGGAGAGTTCCCATTGGAGGAGTACGTATTTGGATTGGCATCTGTCTTTGTAGTGCTTGTATCTCTCTGTAGAGTCCCGTGGGGGCAGAATGCTGAGCGGGCAGAGGCGCCCTGATTGGGGGGCGGAGCTAGTCTGAGGAGGGGCCTATAAAAGCAGCCGCCCAGCCAGGCAGCGGCACAGGAGCCGGCGAGCAGCGGCACAGGAGCCAGCTAACAGGGGAATTTGCATGGGAGAGTTCCCATTGGAGGAGCAGGTATTTGGATTTGCATCTGTTTTGTGGATTTGCATCTGTCTTTGTAGTGCTCGTATCTCTCTGTAGAGGCCCGTCGGGGCAGACTGCTGAGCGGGCAGCGGTGCCCTGAGTAGGGGGCGCAGCTAGGCTGAGGAGGGGCCTATAAAAGCAGCTGCCAAGCCAGGCAGCGGCACAGGAGCCAGCGAGCAGTGGCACAGGAGCAATCGAACAGGGGAGTTTGCATGGGAGAGTTCCCATTGGAGGAGCAGGTATTTGGATTTGCATCTGTTTTGTAGATTTGCATCTGTTTTTGTAGTGCTTGTATCTCTCTGTAGAGGCCCGTCGGGGCAGACTGCTGAGCGGGCAGCGACGCCCTGAGTAGGGGGCGGAGCTAGGCTGAGGAGGGTCCTATAAAAGCGGCCGCCCAACCAGGCAGCGGCACAGGAGTCAGTGTGCAGCGGCACAGGAATCAGCGAACAGAGGAGTTTGCGTGAAAGAGTTCCCATTGGAGGAGCAGGTATTTGGATTTGCATCTGTCTTTGTCGATTTGCATCTGTTTTTGTAGTGCTTGTATCTCTCTGTAGAGGCCCGTCGGGGCAGACTGCTGAGCGGGCAGCGGTGCCCTGAGTAGGGGGCGGAGCTAGGCTGAGGAGGGGCCTATAAAAGCTGCCTCCCAGCCAGTCAGGGGCACAGGAGCCAGCGAGCAGCGGCAGAGGAGCCAGAGAAAAGGGGCGTTTGCGTGGGAGAGTTCCCATTGGAGGAGCAGGTATTTGGATTTGCATCTGTCTTGTAGTGCTTTTATCTCTCTGTAGAGGCCCGTCGGGGCAGAATGCTGAGCGGGCAGAGTCGCCCTGAATGGGGGGCGGAGCTAGGCTGAGGTGGGGCCTATAATAGCAGCCGCCCAGGCAGGCAGCGGCACAGGAGCCAGCGAGCAGCGGCACAGGAGCCAGCAAACAGGGGAGTTTGTGTGGGAGAGTTCTCATTGGAGAAGCAGGTATTTGGATTTGCATCTGTCTTTGTGGATTTGCATCTGTCTTTGTAGTGCTTGTATCTCTCTGTAGAGGCCCGTCGGGGCTGACTGCTGAGCGGGCAGCGGCGCCCTGAGTAGGGGGCGGAGCTAGGCTAGGAGGGGCCTATAAAAGCGGCCGCCCAACCAGGCAGCGGCACAGGAGTCAGCGAACAGAGGAGTTTGCGTGGGAGACTTCCCATTGGAGGAGCAGGTATTTGGATTTGCATCTGTCTTTGTGGATTTGCATCTGTCTTTGTAGTGCTTGTATCTCTCTGTAGAGGCTCGTCGTGGCAGACTGCTGAGCGGGCAGCGGCGCCCTGAGTAGGGGGCGGAGCTAGGCTGAGGAGGGGCCTATAAAAGCGGCCGCCCAGCCATGCAGCGGCACGGGAGCCAGCGAACAGGGGAGTTTGCGTGGGAGAGTTCCCATTGGAGGAGCAGGTATTTGGATTCCCATCAGTCTTGCAGTGCTTTTATCTCTCTGTAGAGACCCGTCGGGGCAGAATGCTGAGCGGGCAGAGGCTCCCTGAGTGGGGGGCGGAGCTAGGCTGAGGTGGGGCCTATAAAAGCAGCCGCCCAGCCAGGCAGCGGCACAGGAGCCAGCGAGCAGCGGCACAGGAGCCAGCTAACAGGGGAATTTGCGTGGGAGAGTTCCCATTGGAGGAGCAGGTATTTGGATTTGCATCTGTTTTGTGGATTTGCATCTGTCTTTGTAGTGCGTGTATCTCTCTGTAGAGGCCCGTCGGGGCAGACTGCTGAGCGGGCAGCGGAGCCCTGAGTAGGGGGCGGAAATAGGCTGAGGAGGGGCCTATAAATGCGGCCGCCCATTCAGGCAGCGGCAGAGGAGCCAGGTAACAGGGGCGTTTGCGTGGGAGAGTTCCCATTGGAGGAGCAGGTATCTGGATTTGCATCTGTCTTTGTGGATTTGTATCTGTCTTTGTAGTGCTTGCATCTCTCTGTAGAGGCCCGTCGGTGCAGACTGCTGAGCGGGCAGCGGCGCCCTGACTAGGGGGCGTAGCTAGGCTGAGGAGGGGCCTAGAAAAGCGGCCGCCCAGCCAGGCAGCGGCACAGGAGACAGTGAGCAGCGGCACAGGAGACAGCGAACAGGGGCATTTGCGTGGGAGGGTTCCCATTGGAGGAGCAGGTATTTGGATTTGCATCTGTCTTTGTGGATTTGCATCTGTCTTTGTAGTGCTTGTATCTCTCTGTAGAGGCCCGTCTGGGCAGACTGCTGAGCAGGAAGCGGCGCCCTGAGTAGGGGGCAGAACTAGGCTGAGGAGGGGCCTATAAAAGCTGCCTCCCAGCCAGTCAGGGGCACAGGAGCCAGCGAGCAGCGGTACAGGAGCAAGGGAAAAGGGGCGTTTGCGTGGGAGAGTTCCCATTGGAGGAGCAGGTATTTGGATTTGCATATCTGTCTTTGTAGTGCTAGTATCTTTATTTAGAGTCCCGTCGGGGCAGAATGCTGAGCGGGCAGAGGCGCCCTGAGTGGGGGGCGGAGCTAGGCTGAGGTGGGGCCTACAATAGCAGCCTCCCAGCCAGGCAGCGGCACAGGAGCCAGCGAGCAGCGGCACAGGAGCCAGAAAACAGGGGAGTTTGTGTGGGAGAGTTCTCATTGGAGAAGCAGGTATTTGGATTTGCATCTGTCTTTGTGGATTTGCATCTGTCTTTGTAGTGCTTGTATCTCTCTGTAGAGGCCCGTCGGGGCAGACTGCTGAGCGGGCAGCGGCGCCCTGAGTAGGGGGCGGAGCTAGGCTGAGGAGGGGCCTATAAAAGCGGCCGCCCAACTAGGCAGCGGCACAGGAGTCAGCGAACAGAGGAGTTTGCATGGGAGAGTTCCCATTGGAGGAGCAGGTATTTGGATTTGCATCTGTCTTTGTGGATTTGCATCTGTCTTTGTAGTGCTTGTATCTCTCTGTAGAGGCGCGTCGGGGAGACTGCTGAGCGGGCAGCGGCGCCCTGAGTAGGGGGCGGAGCTAGGCTGAGGAGGGGCCTATAAAAGCGGCCGCCCAGCCATGCAGCGGCACAGGAGCCAGCGAACAGGGCGGCGAACAGGGGAGTTTGCGTGGGCAGTTCCCATTGGAGGAGCAGGTATTTGGATTTGCATCTGTCTTTGTAGTGCTTGTATCTCTCTGTAGAGGCCCGTCGGGGCAGACTGCTGAGCGGGCAGCGGCTCTCTGAGTAGGGGGCGCAGCTAGGCTGAGGAGGGGCCTATAAAAGCGGCCGCCCAGCCAGGCAGCGGCACAGGAGCCAGCGAACAGGGGAGTTTGCGTGGGAGAGTTCCCATTGGAGGAGCAGGTATCTGGATTTGCATCTGTCTTTGTGGATTTGTATCTGTCTTTGTAGTGCTTGTATCTCTCTGTAGAGGCCCGTTGGGGCAGACTGCTGAGCGGGCACCGGCGCCCTGACTAGGGGGCGGAGCTAGGCTGAGGAGGGGCCTAGAAAAGCGGCCGCCCAGCCAGGCAGCGGCACAGGAGACAGTGAGCAGCGGCACAGGAGATAGCGAACAGGGGCATTTGCGTGGGAGGGTTCCCATTGGAGGAGCAGGTATTTGGATTTGCATCTTTCTTTGTGGATTTGCACCTGTCTTTGTAGGGCTTGTATCTCTCTGTAGAGGCCCGACGGGGCAGACTGCTGAGCGGGCAGCGGCGCCCTGAGTAAGGGGCTGAGCTAGGCTGAGGAGGGGCCTATAAAAGCGGCCGCCCAGCCAGGCAGCCACACAGCTGCGAGCAGTGAACAGGGTGGCGAACAGGGGAGTTTGCGTGGGATAGTTCCCTTTGGAGGAGCAGGTATTTGGATTTGCATCTGTCTTTGTGTATTTGCATCTGTCTTTGTAGTGCTTGTATCTCTATGTAGAGGCCGTCGGGGCTGACTGCTGAGCCGGCAGCGGCGCCCTGAGTAGCGGCGGAGCTAGGCTGAGGAGGGGCCTACAGAATCACCCGCCCAGCCAGGCAGCGGCACAGCTGCGAGCAGCGGCACAGGAGCCAGCAAACTGGGGAGTTTGCGTGAGAGTGTTCCCAGTGGAGGAGCAGGTATTTGGATTGCATCTGTCATTGCGGATTTCCATCTGTCTTTGTAGTGCTTGTATATCTCTGTAGAGGCCCGTCGGGGCAAAGTGCTGAGCAGGCTGTGGAGCCCTGAGTAGGGGGCGGAGCTAGGCTGAGGAGGGGACTATAAAAGCGGCCGCCCAGCCAGGCAGCGGCACAGGAGCCAGCGATCAGCGGCACAGGATCCAGCGAACAGGGGAGATTGCGTGGGAGAGTTCCCATTGGAGGAGCAGGTATTTGGATTTGCATCTGTCTTTGTGGATTTGCATCTGTCTTTGTAGTGCTTGTATATCTCTGTAGAGGCCCGTCGGGGCAAAGTGCTGAGCGGACTGTGGAGCCCTGAGTAGGGGGCGGAGCTAGGCTGAGGAAGGGGCTATAAAAGCGGCCGCCCAGCCATGCAGCGGCACAGGAGCCAGCAAACAGGGCGGCGAACTGCGGAGTTTGCGTGGAACAGTTCCCATTGGAGGAGCAGGTATTTTGGTTTGCATATCTGTCTCTGTAGTGCTTTTATCTCTCTGTAGGGGCCCGTCGGGGCAGACTGCTGAGCCGGCAGCGGCGCCCTGAGTAGCGGCGGAGCTAGGCAGAGGAGGGGCCTATAGAAGCACCCTCCCAGCCAGGCAGAGGCACAGCTGCGAGCAGCGGGACAGGAGCCAGCAAACAGGGGAGTTTGCGTGTGAGAGTTCCCAGTGGAGGAGCAGGTATTTGGATTTGCATCTCTCTTTGTGGATTTGCTTCTGTCTTTGTAGTGCTTGTATCTCTCTGTAGAGGCGTGTCGAGGCAGACTGCTGAGCGGGCAGCGGCGCCCTGACTAGGGGGCGGAGCTAGGCTGAGGAGGGGCCTATAAAAGCGGCCGCCCAGCCAGGAAGCGGCACAGGATCCAGCGAACAGGGGAGTTTGCATGGGAGAGTTCCCATTGGAGGAGCAGGTATTTGGATTTGCATCTGTCTTTGTAGTGCTTGTATCTCTTTGTAGAGGCGCGTCGAGGCAGACTGCTGAGCGGGCAGCGGCGCCCTGAGTAGGGGGCGCAGCTAGGCTGAGGAGGGGCCTATAAAAGCGGCCGCCCATTCAGGCTGCGGAAGAGGAGCCAGCGAACAGGTGCGTTTGCGTGGAAGAGTTCCCATTCGAGGAGCAGGTATTAGGATTTGCATCTCTCTTTGTGGATTTGCATTGTCTTTTTAGTGCTTGTATCTCTCTGTAGAGGCCCGTGGGGGCACACTGCTGAGCGGGCAGCGGCGCCCTGCGTAGGGGGCGGAGCTAGGCTGAGGAGGGGCCTATAAAAGCGGCCGCCCAGACAGGCAGCGGCACAGGAGCCAGCGAGCAGCGGCACAGGAGACAACGAACAGAGGAGTTTGCGTGAGAGAGTTCCCATTGGAGGAGCAGGTATTTGGATTTGCATCTGTCTTTGTGGATTTGCATCTGTCTTTGTAGTGCTTGTACCTCTCTGTAGAAGCCCGTCGGGGCAGTCTGCTGAGCGGACAGCGGCGCCCTGAGTAGGGGGCGGAGCTAGGCTGAGGAGGGGCCTATAAAAGCTTCCGCCATTTCAGGCAGTGGCAGAGGAGCCAGCGAACAGGGGCGTTTGCGTGGATGAGTTTCCCATTGGAGGAGCAGGTAATTGGATTTCCATCTGTCTTAGTGGATTTGCCTCTGTCTATGTAGTGCTTGTATCTCTCTGTAGAGGCCCGTCGGGGCAGTCTGCTGAACGGGCAGCGGCGCCCTGAGTAGGGGGCGAAGCTAGGCTGAGGAGGGGCCTATAAAAACGGCCGCCAAGCCAGGCAGCTGCACAAGAACCAGCAAACAGAGCGGTGAACAGGGGAGTTTGCGTGGGATACTTCCCGTTGGAGGAGCAGGTATTTGGATTTGCATCTCTCTTTGTGGATTTGCATCTGTCTTTGTAGTGCTTGTATCTCTCTGTAGAGGCCCGTCGGGGCAGACTGATGAGCGGGCAGCGGCGCCCTGAGTAGGGGGCGGAGCTAGGCTGAGGAGGGGCCTATAAAAGAGGCCGCCCATTCAGGCAGCGCCACAGGAGCCAGCGAGCAGCGGCACAGGAGCCAGCGAACAGGGGCGTTTGCGTGGGAGAGTTCCCATTGGAGGAGCAGGTATTTGGATTTGCATCTGTTTTTGTGGATTTGCATCTGTCTTTGTAGTGCTTGTATCTCTCTCTAGAGGCCCGTCGGCACAGACTGCTGAGCGGGCAGCGGCGCCCTGAGTAGGGGTAGTAGCTAGGCTGAGGAGGGGCCTATAAAAGCAGCCGCCCAGCCAGGCAGCGGCACAGGAGCAGGCGAACAGGGGAGTTTGAATGGGAGAGTTCCCATTGGAAGAGCAGGTATTTGGAATTGCATCTTTTTGTGGATTTGCATCTGTCTTTGTAGTGCTTGCATCTCTCTGTAGAGGCCCGTCGGGGCAGACTGCTGAGCGGGCTGCGGCGCCCTGCGTAGGGGGCGGAGCTAGGCTGAGGAGGGGCCTATAAAAGCGGCCACCCAGCCGGGCAGCGGCACAGGAGCCAGCGAGCAGCGGCACAGGAGTCAGTGAACAGGGGAGTTTGCATGGGAGAGTTCCCATTGGAGGAGCAGGTATTTGGGTTTGCATCTTTTTTGTGGATTTGCATCTGTCTTTGTAGTGCTTGAATCTCTCTGTAGAGGCCCGTCGGGGCAGACTGATGAGCGGGCTGCGGTGCCTTACGTAGGGGGCGGATCTAGGCTGAGGAGGGGCTTATAAAAGCGGCCGCCCAGCCAGGCAGCGGCACAGGAGCCAGCGAGCAGCGGCACAGGAGCCAACGAACAGAGGAGTTTGCGTGAGAGAGTTCCCATTGGAGGAGCAGGTAATTGGATTTTCATCTGTCTTTGTGGATTTGCATCTGTCTTTGTAGTGCTTGTATCTCTCCGTAGAGGCCCGTCGGGGCAGACTGCTGAGCGGGCTGGGGCGCCCTGAGTAGGGGGCGGAGCTAGGCTGAGGAGGGGCCTATAAAAGCGGCCTCCCAGCCAGGCATCGGCACAGGAGCCAGTGAGCAGCGGCACAGGAACCAGCGAACAGGGGAGTTTGTGTGGGAGAGTTCCCATTGGAGGAGCAGGTATTTTGGTTTGCATCTGTCTTTGTGGATTTGCATTTCTCTTTGTGGTGCTTGTATCTCTCTGTAAAGGCCCGTCGGGGCAGACTGCTGAGCGGACTGCGGCGCACTGAGTAGTGGGCGGAGTTATGCTGAGGAGGGGCCTATAAAAGCTGCCGCCCAGCCAGGCAGAGGCGCAGGAGCCAGCGACCAGCGGCACAGGAGCCAGTGAACAGGGGAGTTTGCGTGGGAGAGTTCCCATTGGAGGAGCAGGTATTTGGAATTGCATCTCTCTTTGTGGATTTGCATCTGTCTTTGTAGTGCTTGTATCTCTCTGTAGAGGCTCGTCGGGGCAGACTGCTGAGCCGGCAGCGGCGCCCTGAGTAGGGGGCGGAGCTAGGCTGAGGAGGGGCCTATAAAAGAGGCCACCCAGCCAGGGAGCGGCACAGGAGCCAGCGAGCAGGGGGGTTTCCGTGGCATAGTTCCCATTGGAGGAGCAGGTATTTGGATTTGCTTCTGTCTTTGTGGATATGCATCTGTCTTTGTAGTGCTTGTATCTCTCTGTAGAGGCCCATCGGGGCAGACTGGTGAGCGGGCAGCGGCGCCCTGAGTAGGGGGCGGAGCTAGGCTTAGGAGGGGCCTATAAAAGCGGCCGCCCAGCCAGGCAGCGAACAGGGCGGCGAACAGGGGAGTTTGCGTCGGCATTCACTCAGGCCAGGGCTTTATAAAGCCGCGCTCAAGCGACCAGGGAGCTTTGCAAACAGGGGCTGCTAACAGGGAGTTTCGCAAGGGAGTTTAGAGGGGGATAGGGAAGGGAGTGGGAGCCCCTTGCCGGCCCTAACCCCTTCCCTGTAGCCCCCCCTAAAACCCTAAAACCTATATACCAAACTACATTCTAAAACTACTTTCCGTAAACCACCCTTTCACTAACTAGGAGACAATGCAGGCAGAAGCCCAGCAGCAGAGTGGGGGCTATCCAGTTTATTGCACTGACTGTCGCATGTATGATTACCTGCCCTGTGGGCGGGTGGCGTATGTGTGCAGTCGGTGCAAGAGCTCCTGGCCCTCAGAGACCATGTACGGACTTTGGAGGCCAGGGTGGCGGAACTGGAGGAGCTGAGAGAGGCAGAGAGGTATGTTGATGAGGCTTTCCGGGACACTGTAGAATTGTCCCACCTCCGCTTAGACAGCTCCTGTGCTGTTGAGGAGGAAGAAGGGTTCAGGGAAGTAGAGCAGTCAATGGGAGCAGAGGGAAACCTTCCCATAGTTGGGACCCTCCTTCCAGATGGTGCTGGGGTTACCTCTCGCACTGAGGTTGCCTCTCCGGGGGAGGGAACTCGAGTTTCTAGGAAAAGGCAGGTGTTAGTAATGGGAGATTCGATTATTAGAAATGTAGATAGCTGGGTCTGTGATGACCGGAGAACCGTATGGTGACTTGCCTGCCTGGTGCGAAGGTTGCGGATCCCTCGAGGCATCTAGATAGACTTACGTGTAGTGCTGGGGAGGAGCCGGTGGTCGTGGTACATGTAGGTACCAATGACATAGGGAAGGGTAGGAGAGATGTCCTGGAAGCCAAATTTAGGCTGCTAGGGAAGAGACTGAAATCCAGGACCTCTATGGTGGCATTTTCAGAAATGCTCCCAGTTCCACGCGCAGGGCCAGGTAGACAGGCAGAGCTTCAGAGTCTCAATGTGTGGATGAGACGATGGTGTAGAGAAGAGGGGTTCACGTTCATTAGGAACTGGGGAAACTTCTGGGATGGGAGGAGCCTATACAGGAGAGATGGGCTCCACCTAAACCAAAGTGGAACCAGACTGCTGCCACTAAACATTAAAAAGGTTCTAGAGCAGTTTTTAATCTAGGAGATGGGGGAAAGCCGACTGCTGCAGAGGAGCGTGTGGATCGGACACAGACTTCTCTTAGGGGAGAGTCTGATGATAGAGAATCTCCAGGTTATAGTCAGGAGCAGAGGAATGAGAAGTATAATGTAAGAGCTGGATCAGATGATAAACAGTCACATAAAAAAGAATCTGGCACATCAGAAAAAGGTAGGCTAATAAACAGGGACAAGTTTTTAAAGTGCTTGTACACAAATGCCAGAAGTCTAAATAATAAGATGGGTGAACTAGAGTGTCTTGTGATAAAGGAGGATATATATATAATAGGCATCACAGAAACCTGGTGGACTGAGAGCAATCAATGGGACACAATCATTCCGGGGTACAAAATATATCGGAAGGACAGAACAGGCCGTGCAGGGGGAGGAGTGGCACTATATGTTAAAGAAAGTGTAGATTCAAATGAAGTAAAAATCTTAAGCGAATCCACAGGTTCCATAGAGTCTCTATGGATAGAAATTTCATGCTCTAGTAAAAATATAACAGTAGGGATCTATTATCGACCACCTGACCAGGACAGTAATAGTGATGATGAAATGCTAAGGGAAATTAGAGAGGCTATCAAAATTAAGAACCCAATAATAGTGGGGGATTTCAATTATCCCCATATTGACTGGGAACATTTCACTTCAGGACGAAATGCTGAGATAAAATTTCTCGATACTTTAAATGACTGCTTCGGGAACCCACACGGGGAGAGGCGATTCTAGATTTAATCTTGAGTGGAGCGCAGGAGCTGGTCCAAGAGGTAACTATAGGAGGACCGCTTGGAAATAGTGACCATAATACAATAGCATTCAACATCCCTGTGAGGGGAAGAACATCTCAACTGCCCAACACTGTGGCCTTTAATTTCAAAAGGGGGAACTATACAAAAATGAGGGGGTTAGTTAGACAAAAGTTAAAAGGTACAGTGACTAAAGTGAAATCCCTGCAAGTTGCGTGGGCCCTTTTTAAAGACACCATAATAGAGGCCCAACTTCAATGTATACCCCAAATTAAGAAAAACAGTAAGAGAACTAAAAAAGAGCCACCGTGGCTTAACAACCATGTAAAAGAAGCAAAGAGAGATAAAAAGACTTCCTTTAAAAAGTGGAAGTCAAATCCTAGTGAGGCAAATAGAAAGGAGCACAAACACTGCCAACTTAAGTGCAAGAGTGTAATAAGAAAAGCCAAAGAGGAGTTTGAAGAACGGCTAGCCAAAAACTCCAAAGGTAATAACAAAATGTTTTTTAAGTACATCAGAAGCAGGAAGCCTGCTAAACAACCAGTGGGGCCCCTTGATGATCAAAATTCAAAAGGAGCGCTTAAAGATGATAAAGTCATTGCGGAGAAACTAAATGGATTCTTTGCTTCAGTCTTCACGGCTGAGGATGTTAGGGAGATTCCCAAACCTGAGCTGGCTTTTGTAGGTGACAAATCTGAGGAACTGTCACACATTGAAGTGTCACTAGAGGAGGTTTTGGAATTAATTGATAAACTCAACATTAACAAGTCACCGGGACCAGATGGCATTCACCCAAGAGTTCTGAAAGAACTCAAATGTGAAGTTGCGGAACTATTAACTAAGTTTTGTAACCTGTCCTTTAAATCGGCTTCGGTACCCAATGACTGGAAGTTAGCTAATGTAACGCCAATATTTAAAAAGGGCTCTAGGGGTGATCCCGGCAATTACAGACCGGTAAGTCTAACGTCGGTACCGGGCAAATTAGTTGAAACAATAGTAAAGAATAAAATTGTCAGACACATAGAAAAACATAAACTCTTGAGCAATAGTCAGCATGGTTTCTGTAAAGGGAAATCGTGTCTTACTAATCTATTAGAGTTCTTTGAAGGGGTCAACAAACATGTGGACAAGGGGGATCCGGTGGACATAGTGTACTTAGATTTCCAGAAAGCCTTTGACAAGGTCCCTCACCAAAGGCTCTTACGTAAATTAAGCTGTCATGGGATAAAAGGAAAGGTCCTTTCATGGATTGAGAACTGGTTAATGGACAGGGAACAAAGGGTAGGAATTAATGGTAAATTCTCAGAATGGAGAGGGGTAACTAGTGGTGTTCCCCAAGGGTCAGTCCTAGGACCAATCCTATTCAATTTATTCATAAATGATGTGGAGAAAGGGGTAAACAGTGAGGTGGCAAAGTTAGCAGATGATACTAAACTACTCAAGATAGTTAAGACCAAAGCAGATTGTGAAGAACTTCAAAAAGATCTCACAAAACTAAGTGATTGGGCAACAAAATGGCAAATGAAATTTAATGTGGATAAATGTAAAGTAATGCACATTGGAAAAAATAACCCCAACTATACATACAACATGATGGGGGCTAATTTAGCTACAACGAGTCAGGAAAAAGATCTTGGAGTTATCGTGGATAGTTCTCTGAAGATGTCCACGCAGTGTGCAGAGGCGGTCAAAAAGCAAACAGGATGTTAGGAATCATTAAAAAGGGGATAGAGAATAAGACTGAGAATATATTATTGCCCTTATATAAATCCATGGTACGCCCACATCTCGAATACTGTGTACAGATGTGGTCTCCTCACCTCAAAAAAGATATTCTAGCACTAGAAAAGGTTCAGAAAAGAGCAACTAAAATGATTAGGGGTTTAGAGAGGGTCCCATATGAGGAAAGATTAAAGAGGCTAGGACTCTTCAGTTTGGAAAAGAGAAGACTAAGGGGGGACATGATAGAGGTATATAAAATCATGAGTGATGTTGAGAAAGTGGATAAGGAAAAGTTATTTACTTATTCCCATAATACAAGAACTAGGGGTCACCAAATAAAATTAATAGGCAGCAGGTTTAAAACAAATAAAAGGAAGTTCTTCTTCACGCAGCGCACAGTCAACTTGGGGAACTCCTTACCTGAGGAGGTTGTGAAGGCTAGGACTATAACAATGTTTAAAAGGGGACTGGATAAATTCATGGTGGCTAAGTCCATAAATGGCTATTAGCCAGGATGGGTAAGTATGGTGTCCCTAGCCTCCGTTCGTCAGAGGATGGAGATGGATAGCAGGAGAGAGATCACTTGATCGTTGCCTTTTAGGTTCACTCCCTCAGGGGCACCTGGCATTGGCCACTGTCGGTAGACAGATACTGGGCTAGATGGACCTTTGGTCTGACCCGGTACGGCCTTTCTTATGTTCTTATATTCTTATGGAGAGTTACCATTGGAGGAGCAGGTATTTGGATTTGCATCTTATTTGTGGATTTGCATCTCTCTTTGTAGTGCTTGTATCACTCTGTAGAGGCACGTCGGGGCAAACTGCTGAGCGGGCAGCGGCGCCCTGAGTAGGGGCCGGAGCTAGGCTGAGGAGGGGCCTATAAAAGTGGCCGCCCAGCCATGCAGCGAAACAGGAGCCAGCAAACAGGGCGGCGAACAGGGGAGTTTGCGTTGGAGAGTTCCCATTGGAGGAGCAGGTATTTGGATTTGCATCTCTGTCTTTGTAGTGCATGTATCTCTCTGTAGAGGCCCGTCGGGGCAGACTGCTGAGCCGGCAGCGGCGCCCTGAGTAGGGGGCGGAGCTAGGCTGAGGAGGGGCCTATAAAAGCGGCAGCCCAGCCATGCAGCGGCACAGGAGCCAGTGAGCAGCAGCACAGGAGCCAGCGAACAGGGGAGTTTGCGTGGGAGAATTCCCATTGGAGGAGCAGGTATTTGGATTTGCAAAATTTTTGTGGATTTCCATCTGTCTTTGTAGTGCTTGTATCTCTCTGTAGAGGCCCGTCGGGGCAGACTGCTGAGCGGGCAGCGGAGCCCTGAGTAGGGGGCGGAGCTAGGCTGAGGAGGGGCCTGTAAATGCGGCCGCCCATTCAGGCAGCGGCAGAGGAGCCAGGAAACAGGGGCGTTTGCGTGGGAGAGTTCCCATTGGAGGAGCAGGTATTTGGATTTGCATCTGTCTTTGTGGATTTGCATCTGTCTTTTTAGTGCTTGTATCTCTCTGTAGAGGCCCATCGGGGCAGACTGCTGAGCGGGCAGCGGCGCCCAGTGTAGGGGGCGGAGTTAGGCTGAGGAGGGGCCTTTAAAAGCGGCCCCAAGCCAGGCAGCGGCACAGGAACCAGCAAACAGGGCTACGAACAGGGGAGTTTGTGTGGGACAGTTCCCATTGGAGGAGCAGGTATATGGATTTGCATCTGTCTTTGTGGATGGCATCTGTCTTTGTAGTGCTTGTATCTCTCTGTAGAGACCCGTCGGCCCAGACTGCTGAGCGGTCAGGAGTGCCCTGAGTGGGGGGCGGAACTAGGCTGAGGAGGGGTCTATAAAAGCGGCCGCCTAGCCAGGCAGCGGCACAGGAGCCAGCGAACAGGGGAGTTTGCGTGGGAGAGTTCCCATGGGTGGAGCAGGTAATTGGATTTGCATCTGTCTTTGTGGATTTGCATCTGTCTTTGTGGTGCTTGTATCTCTCTGTAGAGGCCCGTCGGGGCAGAATGCTGAGCGGGCAGCATGCTGAGCGGGCAGCGGCGCCCTGAGTAGGAGGCGGAGCTAGGCTGAGGAGGGGCCTATATAAGCGGCCGCCCAGCCAGGCAGCGGCACAGGAGCCAGCAAGCAGCGGCACAGAAACCAGCGAACAGGGGCGTTTCCGTGGGAGAGTTCCCATTGGAGGAGCAGCTATTTGGATTTGCATCTTTCTTTGTGGATTTGCGTCTATCTTTCCAGTGCTTGTATCTCTCTGTAGAGGCCCGTCGGGGCAGACTGCTGAGCGGGCAGCGGCGCCCTGAGTAGGGGGCGGAGATAGGCTGAGGAGGGCCTATAAAAGCGGCCGCCCAGCCAGGCAGCTGTACAAGAGCCAGCAAACAGGGGAGTTTGCGTGGAGAGTTCCCATTGGAGGAGCAAGTATTTGGATTTGCATCTGTCTTTGTGGATTTGCATCTTCTTTGTAGTGCTTGTATCTCTCTGTAGAGGCCCGTCGGGGCAGACTGCTGAGCGGGCAGGGGCGCCCTTAGTAGGGCGCGGTGCTAGGCTGAGGAGGGGGCTATAAAAGAGGCCGCCAAGGCAGGCAGCTGCACAGCTGGGAGCAGCGGCACAGGAGCCAGCAAACAGAGCGGCGAACAGGGCAGTTTGCATGGGAGACGTCCCATTGGAGGAGCAGGTGTTTGGATTTGCATATGTCTTTGTGGATTTGCAACTTTCTTTGTAGTGCTTGTTTCTCTCTGTAGAGGCCCGTCGGGAGAGACTGCTGAGCGGGCAGGGGCGCCCTGAGTAGGGCGCGGAGCTAGGCTGAGGAGGGGCCTATAAAAGCGGCCGCCCAGGCAGGCAGCGGCACAACTGCGAGCAGCGAACAGGGTGGCGAACAGGGGAGTTTGCGTGGGAGAGTTCCCATTGGAGGAGCAGGTATTTGGATTTGCATGTCTGTCTTTGTAGTTCTTGTATCTCTCTGTAGACGCCCTTCGGGGCACACTGCTGAGCGGGCAGCGGCGCCCTGAGTAGGGGGCGGAGCTATACTGAGGAGGGGCCTATAAAAGCGGCCGCCCAGTCAGGCAGCGGTACAGCTGCGAGCAGCGAACAGGGCGGCGAACAGGGGAATTTGCGTGGGAGAGTTCACATTGGAGGAGCAGGTATTAGGATTTGCATCTATCTTTGTGGATTTGCTTCTGTCTTTGCAGTGCTTGTATCTCTCTGTAGAGGCCCGACGGGGCACACTGCTGAGCGGGCAGCGGCGCCCTGAGTAGGGGGCGGAGCTATACTGAGGAGGGGCCTATAAAAGCGGCCGCCCAGTCAGGCAGCGGTACAGCTGCGAGCAGCGAACAGGGCGGCGAACAGGGGAGTTTGCGTGGGAGATTTCACATTGGAGGAGCAGTCATTAGGATTTGCATCTGTCTTTGTGGATTTGCTTCTGTCTTTGTAGTGCTTGTATCTCTCTGTAGAGGCCCGACGGGGCAGACTGCTGAGCGGGCAGCTTCGCCCTGAGTAGGGGGCGGAGCTAGGCTGAGGAGGGGCCTATAAAAGCTGCCGCCCAGCCAGACAGGGGCACAGCACAGAGCAGCGAACAGGGCGGTGAACATGGGAGTTTGCGTGCGAGAGATCCCAGTGGAGGAGCAGGTATTTGGATTTGCATCTTTCTTTGTGGATTTGCATCTTTCTTTGTAGTGCTTGTATCTCTCTGTAGAGGCCCGACGGGGCAGACTGCTGAGCGGGCAGCGGCACCCTGAGTAGGGGGCGGAGCTAGGCTGAGGAGGGGCCTATAAAAGCGGCCGCCCAGCCAGGCGTAGGCACAGGAGCCAGCGAGCAGTGGCACAGAAGCCAGCGAACAGGGGCGTGTGCGTGGGAGAAATGCCATTGGAGGAGCATGTATTTGGATTTGCATCTGTCTTTGTGGATTTGCATCTGTCTTTGTAGTGCTTGTATCTCTCCGTAGAGGCCCGTCGGGGCAGACTGCTGAGCGGGCTGGGGCGCCCAGAGTAGGGGGCGGAGCTAGGCTGAGGAGGGGCCTATAAAAGCGGCCGCCCAGCCAGGCGTAGGCACAGGAGCCAGCGAGCAGTGGCACAGAAGCCAGCGAACAGGGGCGTGTGCGTGGGAGAAATGCCATTGGAGGAGCATGTATTTGGATTTGCATCTGTCTTTGTGGATTTGCATCTGTCTTTGTAGTGCTTGTATCTCTCCGTAGAGGCCCGTCGGGGCAGACTGCTGAGCGGGCTGGGGCGCCCTGAGTAGGGGGCGGAGCTAGGCTGAGGAGGGGCCTATAAAAGCGGCCGCCCTGCCAGGCAGCGGCACAGGAGCCAGTGAGCAGCGGCACAGGAACCAGCGAACAGGGGCATTTGCATGGGAGAGTTCCCACTGGAGGAGCAGGTATTTGAATTTGCACCTGTCTTTGTGGATTTGAATTTGTATTTGTAGTGCTTGTATCTCTCTGTAGAGGCCCGTACGGGCAGTCTGCTGAGCGGGCAGCGGCGCCCTGAGTAGGGGGCGGAGAAGGCTGAGGAGGGCATATAAAAGCTGCCGCCCAGCTAGTCAGCGGCACAGCTGCGAGCAGCGGCACAGGAGCCAGCAAACAGGGCGGCGAACATGGGAGTTTGCTTGGGAGAGTTCCCATTGGAGGAGCAGGTATTTGGATTTGCATCTGTCTTTGTGGATTTGGATCTGTCTTTGTAGTGCTTGTATCTTTCTGTAGAGGCCCTTCGGGGCAGATTGCTGAGCGGGTAGGGGCTCCCTGAGTAGGGGGCGGAGCTAGGATGAGGAGGGGCCTATAAAAGCTGCTGCCCAGCCAGGCAGCGGCACAGGAGCCAGCGAACAGGGGAGATTGCGTGGGAGAGTTCCCATTGGAGGAGCAGGTATTTGGATTTGCATCTGTCTTTGTGGATTTGCATCTGTCTTTGTAGTGCTTGTGTCTCTCTGTAGAGGCCCGTCGGTGCAGACTGCTGAGCGGGTAGCGGCGCACTGAGTAGGGGGCTGAGCTAGGCTGAGGAAGGGCCTCTAAAAGCGGCTGCCCAGCCAGGCAGCGGCACAGGAGCCAGCGAGCAGTGCACAGAAGCCAGCGAACAGGGGCGTTTGCGTGGGAGAAATGCCATTGGAGGAGCATGTATTTGGATTTGCATCTGTCTTTGTGGATTTGCATCTGTCTTTGTAGTGCTTGTATCTCTCCGTAGAGGCCCGTCGGGGCAGACTGCTGAGCGGGCTGGGGCGCCCTGAGTAGGGGGCGGAGCTAGGCTGAGGAGGGGCCTATAAAAGCGGCCTCCCAGCCAGGCAGCGGCACAGGAGCCAGTGAGCAGCGGCACAGGAACCAGCGAACAGGGGAGTTTGCGTGGGAGATTTCCCATTGGAGGAGCAGGTATTTTGGTTTGCATCTGTCTTTGTGGATTTGCATTTCTCTTTGTGGTGCTTGTATCTCTCTGTAAAGGCCCGTCGGGGCAGACTGCTGAGCGGACTGCGGCGCACTGAGTAGTGGGCAGAGTTATGCTGAGGAGGGGCCTATAAAAGCTGCCGCCCAGCCAGGCAGAGGCGCAGGAGCCAGCGACCAGCGGCACAGGAGCCAGTGAACAGGGGAGTTTGCGTGGGAGAGTTCCCATTGGAGGAGCAGGTATTTGGATTTGCATCTCTCTTTGTGGATTTGCATCTGTCTTTGTAGTGCTTGTGTCTCTCTGTAGAGGCTAGTCGGGGCAGACTGCTGAGCCGGCAGCGGCGCCCTGAGTAGGGGGCGGAGCTAGGCTGAGGAGGGGCCTATAAAAGAGGCCACCCAGCCAGGGAGCGGCACAGGAGCCAGCGAGCAGGGGGGTTTCCGTGGCATAGTTCCCATTGGAGGAGCAGGTATTTGGATTTGCTTCTGTCTTTATGGATATGCATCTGTCTTTGTAGTGCTTGTATCTCTCTGTAGAGGCCCGTCGGTGCAGACTGCTGAGCGGGTAGCGGCGCACTGAGTAGGGGGCTGAGCTAGGCTGAGGAAGGGCCTCTAAAAGCGGCCGCCCAGCCAGGCAGCGAACAGGGCGGCGAACAGGGGAGTTTGCGTCGGCATTCACTCAGGCCAGGGCTTTATAAAGCCGCGCTCAAGCGACCAGGGAGCTTTGCGAACAGGGGCTGCTAACAGGGAGTTTCGCAAGGGAGTTTAGAGGGGGATAGGGAAGGGAGTGGGAGCCCCTTGCCGGCCCTAACCCCTTCCCTGTAGCCCCCCCTAAAACCCTAAAACCTATATACCAAACTACATTCTAAAACTACTTTCTGTAAACCACCCTTTCACTAACTAGGAGACAATGCAGGCAGAAGCCCAGCAGCAGAGTGGGGGCTATCCAGTTTATTGCACTGACTGTCGCATGTATGATTACCTGCCCTGTGGGCGGGTGGCGTATGTGTGCAGTCGGTGCAAGAGCTCCTGGCCCTCAGAGACCATGTACGGACTTTGGAGGCCAGGGTGGCGGAACTGGAGGAGCTGAGAGAGGCAGAGAGGTATGTTGATGAGGCTTTCCGGGACACTGTAGAATTGTCCCACCTCCGCTTAGACAGCTCCTGTGCTGTTGAGGAGGAAGAAGGGCTCAGGGAAGTAGAGCAGTCAATGGGAGCAGAGGGAAACCTTCCCATAGTTGGGACCCTCCTTCCAGATGGTGCTGGGGTTACCTCTCGCACTGAGGTTGCCTCTCCGGGGGAGGGAACTCGAGTTTCTAGGAAAAGGCAGGTGTTAGTAATGGGAGATTCGATTATTAGAAATGTAGATAGCTGGGTCTGTGATGACCGGGAGAACCGTATGGTGACTTGCCTGCCTGGTGCGAAGGTTGCGGATCCCTCGAGGCATCCAGATAGACTTACGTGTAGTGCTGGGGAGGAGCCGGTGGTCGTGGTACATGTAGGTACAAATGACATAGGGAAGGGTAGGAGAGATGTCCTGGAAGCCAAATTTAGGCTGCTAGGGAAGAGACTGAAATCCAGGACCTCTATGGTGGCATTTTCAGAAATGCTCCCAGTTCCACGCGCAGGGCCAGGTAGGCAGGCAGAGCTTCAGAGTCTCAATGTGTGGATGAGACGATGGTGTAGAGAAGAGGGGTTCACGTTCATTAGGAACTGGGGAAACTTCTGGGATGGGAGGAGCCTATACAGGAGAGATGGGCTCCACCTAAACCAAAGTGGAACCAGACTGCTGGCACTAAACATTAAAAAGGTTGTAGAGCAGTTTTTAATCTAGGAGATGGGGGAAAGCCGACTGCTGCAGAGGAGCGTGTGGATCGGACACAGACTTCTCTTAGGGGAGAGTCTGATGATAGAGAATCTCCAGGTTATAGTCAGGAGCAGAGGAATGAGAAGTATAATGTAAGGGCTGGATCAGATGATAAACAGTCACATAAAAAAGAATCTGGCACATCAGAAAAAGGTAGGCTAATAAACAGGGACAAGTTTTTAAAGTGCTTGTACACAAATGCCAGAAGTCTAAATAATAAGATGGGTGAACTAGAGTGTCTTGTGATAAAGGAGGATATATATATAGTAGGCATCACAGAAACCTGGTGGACTGAGAGCAATCAATGGGACACAATCATTCCGGGGTACAAAATATATCGGAAGGACAGAACAGGCCGTGCAGGGGGAGGAGTGGCACTATATGTTAAAGAAAGTGTAGATTCAAATGAAGTAAAAATCTTAAGCGAATCCACAGGTTCCATAGAGTCTCTATGGATAGAAATTTCATGCTCTAGTAAAAATATAACAGTAGGGATCTATTATCGACCACCTGACCAGGACAGTAATAGTGATGATGAAATGCTAAGGGAAATTAGAGAGGCTATCAAAATTAAGAACCCAATAATAGTGGGGGATTCAATTATCCCCATATTGACTGGGAACATTTCACTTCAGGACGAAATGCTGAGATAAAATTTCTCGATACTTTAAATGACTGCTTCATGGAGCAGCTGGTACGGGAACCCACACGGGGAGAGGCGACTCTAGATTTAATCTTGAGTGGAGCGCAGGAGCTGGTCCAAGAGGTAACTATAGCAGGACCGCTTGGAAATAGTGACCATAATACAATAGCATTCAACATCCCTGTGAGGGGAAGAACATCTCAACTGCCCAACACTGTGGCCTTTAATTTCAAAAGGGGGAACTATACAAAAATGAGGGGGTTAGTTAGACAAAAGTTAAAAGGTACAGTGACTAAAGTGAAATCCCTGCAAGTTGCGTGGGCCCTTTTTAAAGACACCATAATAGAGGCCCAACTTCAATGTATACCCCAAATTAAGAAAAACAGTAAGAGAACTAAAAAAGAGCCACCGTGGCTTAACAACCATGTAAAAGAAGCAATGAGAGATAAAAAGACTTCCTTTAAAAAGTGGAAGTCAAATCCTAGTGAGGCAAATAGAAAGGAGCACAAACACTGCCAACTTAAGTGCAAGAGTGTAATAAGAAAAGCCAAAGAGGAGTTTGAAGAACGGCTAGCCAAAAACTCCAAAGGTAATAACAAAATGTTTTTTAAGTACATCAGAAGCAGGAAGCCTGCTAAACAACCAGTGGGGCCCCTTGATGATCAAAATTCAAAAGGAGCGCTTAAAGATGATAAAGTCATTGCGGAGAAACTAAATGGATTCTTTGCTTCAGTCTTCACGGCTGAGGATGTTAGGGAGATTCCCAAACCTGAGCTGGCTTTTGTAGGTGACAAATCTGAGGAACTGTCACACATTGAAGTGTCACTAGAGGAGGTTTTGGAATTAATTGATAAACTCAACATTAACAAGTCACCGGGACCAGATGGCATTCACCCAAGAGTTCTGAAAGAACTCAAATGTGAAGTTGCGGAACTATTAACTAAGGTTTGTAACCTGTCCTTTAAATCAGCTTCGGTACCCAATGACTGGAAGTTAGCTAATGTAACGCCAATATTTAAAAAGGGCTCTAGGAGTGATCCCGGCAATTACAGACCGGTAAGTCTAACGTCGGTACTGGGCAAATTAGTTGAAACAATAGTAAAGAATAAAATTGTCAGACACATAGAAAAACATAAACTCTTGAGCAATAGTCAACATGGTTTCTGTAAAGGGAAATCGTGTCTTACTAATCTATTAGAGTTCTTTGAAGGGGTCAACAAACATGTGGACAAGGGGGATCCGATGGACATAGTGTACTTAGATTTCCAGAAAGCCTTTGACAAGGTCCCTCACCAAAGGCTCTTACGTAAATTAAGCTGTCATGGGATAAAAGGAAAGGTCCTTTCATGGATTGAGAACTGGTTAATGGACAGGGAACAAAGGGTAGGAATTAATGATAAATTCTCAGAATGGAGAGGGGTAACTAGTGGTGTTCCCCAAGGGTCAGTCCTAGGACCAATCCTATTCAATTTATTCATAAATGATCTGGAGAAAGGGGTAAACAGTGAGGTGGCAAAGTTTGCAGATGATACTAAACTACTCAAGATAGTTAAGACCAAAGCAGATTGTGAAGAACTTCAAAAAGATCTCACAAAACTAAGTGATTGGGCAACAAAATGGCAAATGAAATTTAATGTGGATAAATGTAAAGTAATGCACATTGGAAAAAATAACCCCAACTATACATACAACATGATGGGGGCTAATTTAGCTACAACGAGTCAGGAAAAAGATCTTGGAGTTATCGTGGATAGTTCTCTGAAGATGTCCACGCAGTGTGCAGAGGCGGTCAAAAAAGCAAACAGGATGTTAGGAATCATTAAAAAGGGGATAGAGAATAAGACTGAGAATATATTATTGCCCTTATATAAATCCATGGTACGCCCACATCTCGAATACTGTGTACAGATGTGGTCTCCTCACCTCAAAAAAGATATTCTAGCACTAGAAAAAGGTTCAGAAAAGAGCAACTAAAATGATTAGGGGTTTAGAGAGGGTCCCATATGAGGAAAGATTAAAGAGGCTAGGACTCTTCAGTTTGGAAAAGAGAAGACTAAGGGGGGACATGATAGAGGTATATAAAATCATGAGTGATGTTGAGAAAGTGGATAAGGAAAAGTTATTTACTTATTCCCATAATACAAGAACTAGGGGTCACCAAATGAAATTAATAGGCAGCAGGTTTAAAACAAATAAAAGGAAGTTCTTCTTCACGCAGCGCACAGTCAACTTGGGGAACTCCTTACCTGAGGAGGTTGTGAAGGCTAGGACTATAACAATGTTTAAAAGGGGACTGGATAAATTCATGGTGGCTAAGTCCATAAATGGCTATTAGCCAGGATGGGTAAGTATGGTGTCCCTAGCCTCTGTTCGTCAGAGGATGGAGATGGATAGCAGGAGAGAGATCTCTTGATCGTTGCCTTTTAGGTTCACTCCCTCAGGGGCACCTAGCATTGGCCACTGTCGGTAGACAGATACTGGGCTAGATGGATCTTTGGTCTGACCCGGTACGGCCTTTCTTATGTTCTTATATTCTTATGGAGAGTTACCATTGGAGGAGCAGGTATTTGGATTTGCATCTTATTTGTGGATTTGCATCTCTCTTTGTAGTGCTTGTATCACTCTGTAGAGGCACGTCGGGGCAAACTGCTGAGCGGGCAGCGGCGCCCTGAGTAGGGGCCGGAGCTAGGCTGAGGAGGGGCCTATAAAAGCGGCCGCCCAGCCAGTCAGGGGCACAGGAGCCAGAGAGCAGCGGCACAGGAGCCAGGGAAAAGGGGCATTTGCTTGGGAGAGTTCCCATTGGAGGAACAGGTATTTCGATTTGCATCTGTCTTTGTGGAAATGCATCTGTCTTTCAGGTGCTTGTATCTCTCTGTAGAGGCCAGTCGGGGCAGACTGCTGAGCGGGCAGCGGAGCCCTGAGTAGGGGGCGGAGCTAGGCTGAGGAGGGGCCTTTAAAAGCGGCCTCCAAGCCAGGCAGCGGCACAGGAACCAGCAAACAGGTCTGCGAACAGGGGAGTTTGCGTGGGAGAGTTCCCATTTGAGGAGCAGGTATTTGGATTTGCATCTGTCTTTGTGGATTTGCATCTGTCTTTATAGTGCTTGTATCTCTCTGTAGAGGCCCGTCGGCCCAGACTACTGAGAGGGCAGCGGCACCCTGAAGAGGGTGCGGAGCTAGGCTGAGGAGGGGCCTATAAAAGTGGCCGCCCAGCCAGGCAACGGCACAGGAGCCAGCCAACAGCGGGGTTTGCGTGGGAGAGTTCCCATTGGAGGAGCAGGTATTTGGATTTGCATCTGTATTTGTGGATTTGCATCTGTCTTTGTAGTGCTTGTATCTCTCTGTAGAGGCCCGTCGGGGCAGAATGCTGAGCGGGCAGCGGCGCCCTGAGTAGGAGGCGGAGCTAGGCTGAGGAGGGGCCTATAAAAGCGGCCGCCCAGCCAGGCAGTGGCGCAGGAGCCAGCAAGCAGCGGCACAGAAACCAGCGAACAGGGGCGTTTGCGTGGGTGAGTTCCCACTGGAGGAGCAAGTATTTGGATTTGCATCTGTCTTTGTGTATTTGCATTTGTCTTTGTAGTGCTTGTATCTCTGTGTAGATGCCCGTCGGGGCAGTCTGCTGAGCGGGTAGCAGCGCCCAGAGTAGGGGGCATAGAAAGGCTAAGAAGGAGCCTATAAAAGCGGCCGCTCTGCCTGGCAGATGCACAGGAGCCAGCGAGCAGCGGCACATGTGCCAGTGAACAGGGGAGTTTGCATGGGAGAGTTCCCATTGGAGGAGCAGGTATTTGGATTTGCATCTTTTTTGTGGATTTGCATCTGTCTTTGTAGTGCTTGTATCTCTGTGTAGAGGCCCGTCGGGGCAGACTGCTGAGCGGGCTGCGGCGCCCTGAGAAGGGGGCGGAGCTAGGCTGAGGAGGGGCCTATAAAAGCGGCCGCCCATTCAGGCAGCGGCACAGGAGCCAGCGAGCAGCGGCACAGGAGCCAAAGAACAGGGGCGTTTGCGTGGGAAAGTTCCCATTGGAGGAGCAGGTATTGGGATTTGCATCTCTCTTTGTGGAATTGCATCTGTCTTTGTAGTGCTTGTATCTCTCTGTAGAGGCCCGTCGGGGCAGTCTGCTGAGCGGGAAGCGGTGCTCTGAGTAGGGGGCGGAGCTAGGCTGAGGAGGGGCCTATAAAAGCGGCCACCCAGCCAGGCAGCGTCACAGGAGCCAGCGAGCAGCGGCACATGAGCCAGTGAACAGGGGCGTTTGCATGGGAGAGTTCCCATTGGAGGAGCAGTTATTTGGATTTGCATCTTTTTTGTGGATTTGCCTCTGTCTTTGTAGTCCTTGTATCTCTCTGTAGAGGCCCGTCGGGGCAGACTGCTGAGCGGGCAGCGGCTCCCTGATTAGGGGGCGGAGCTAGGTTGAGGAGCGTCCTATAAAAGAGGCTGCCCAGCCAGGCAGCGGCACAGGAGCCAGGGAGCAGCGGCGCAGGAGGCAGCGAACAGGGGAGTTTGCGTGGGAGAGTTCCCATTGGAGGAGCAGGTATTTGGATTTGCATCTGTCTTTGTGGATTTGCATTTGTCTTTGTAGTGCATGTATCTCTCTGTAGATGCCCGTCGGGGCAGTCTGCTGAGCAGGCAGCGGCGCCCTGACTATGGGGCGGAGCTAGGCTGAGGTGGGGCCTATAAAAGCGGCCGCCCAGCCAGGCAGCGGCACAGGAGCCAGCGAGCAGCGGCACAGGAGCCAGCGAACATGGGCGTTTGCATGGGAGAGTTCCCATTGGAGGAGCAAGTATTTGGATTTGCATCTGTCTTTGTGGATTTGCATCTTCTTTGTAGTGCTTGTATCTCTCTGTAGAGGCCCGTCGGGGCAGACTGCTGAGCGGGCAGGGGCGCCCTTAGTAGGGCGCGGTGCTAGGCTGAGGAGGGGGCTATAAAAGAGGCCGCCAAGGCAGGCAGCTGCACAGCTGGGAGCAGCGGCACAGGAGCCAGCAAACAGAGCGGCGAACAGGGCAGTTTGCATGGGAGACGTCCCATTGGAGGAGCAGGTGTTTGGATTTGCATATATCTTTGTGGATTTGCAACTTTCTTTGTAGTGCTTGTATCTCTCTGTAGAGGCCCGTCGGGAGAGACTGCTGAGCGGGCAGGGGCGCCCTGAGTAGGGCGCGGAGCTAGGCTGAGGAGGGGCCTATAAAAGCGGCCGCCCAGGCAGGCAGCGGCACAATTGCGAGCAGCGAAGAGGGTGGCGAACAGGGGAGTTTGCGTGGGAGAGTTCCCATTGGAGGAGCAGGTATTTGGATTTGCATGTCTGTCTTTGTAGTTCTTGTATCTCTCTGTAGACGCCCTTCGGGGCACACTGCTGTGCGGGCAGCGGCGCCCTGAGTAGGGGGCGGAGCTATACTGAGGAGGGGCCTATAAAAGCGGCCGCCCAGTCAGGCAGTGGTACAGCTGCGAGCAGCGAACAGGGCGGCGAACAGGGGAGTTTGCGTGGGAGAGTTCACATTGGAGGAGCAGGTATTAGGATTTGCATCTGTCTTTGTGGATTTGCTTCTGTCTTTGTAGTGCTTGTATCTCTCTGTAGAGGCCCGACGGGGCACACTGCTGAGCGGGCAGCGGCGCCCTGAGTAGGGGGCGGAGCTATACTGAGGAGGGGCCTATAAAAGCGGCCGCCCAGTCAGGCAGCGGTACAGCTGCGAGCAGCGAACAGGGCGGCGAACAGGGGAGTTTGCGTGGGAGATTTCACATTGGAGGAGCAGGTATTAGGATTTGCATCTGTCTTTGTGGATTTGCTTCTGTCTTTGTAGTGCTTCTATCTCTCTGTAGAGGTCCGTCGGGGCAGACTGCTGAGCGGGCTGGGGCCCCCTGAGTAGGGGGCGGAGCTAGGCTGAGGAGGGGCCTATAAAAGCGGCTGCCCAGCCATGCAGCGGCACAGGAGCCAGCGAACAGGGCGGCGAACAGGGGAGTTTGCTTGGGACAGTTCCCATTGGAGGAGCAGGTATTTGGATTTGCATCTGTCTTTGTGGATTTGGATCTGTCTTTGTAGAGCTTGTATCTCTCTGTAGAGGCCCGTCGGGGCAGACTGCTGAGCGGGCAGCGGCGCCCTGAGTAGCGGGCGGAGCTAGGCTGATTAGGGGCCTATAAAAGCGGCCACCCAGCCAGGCAGCGGCACAGGAGCCGGCGAACAGGGGACTTTGTGTGGGAGAGTTCCCATTGGAGGAGCAGGTATTTGGATTTGCATCTGTCTTTGTGGATTTGCATTTGTCTTTGTAGTGCATATATCTCTCTGTAGATGCCCGTCGGGGCAGTCTGCTGAGCAGGCAGCGGCGCCCTGACTATGGGGCGGAGCTAGGCTGAGGTGGGGCCTATAAAAGCGGCCGCCCAGCCAGGTAGCGGCACAGGAGCCAGCGAGCAGCGGCACAGGAGCCAGCGAACATGGGCGTTTGCATGGGAGAGTTCCTATTGGAGGAGCAAGTATTTGGATTTGCATCTGTCTTTGTGGATTTGCATCTTCTTTGTAGTGCTTGTATCTCTCTGTAGAGGCCCGTCGGGGCAGACTGCTGAGCGGGCAGGGGCGCCCTTAGTAGGGCGCGGTGCTAGGCTGAGGAGGGGGCTATAGAAGAGGCCGCCAAGGCAGGCAGCTGCACAGCTGGGAGCAGCGGCACAGGAGCCAGCAAACAGAGCGGCGAACAGGGCAGTTTGCATGGGAGACGTCCCATTGGAGGAGCAGGTGTTTGGATTTGCATATATCTTTGTGGATTTGCAATTTTCTTTGTAGTGCTTGTATCTCTCTGTAGAGGCCCGTCGGGAGAGACTGCTGAGCGGGCAGGGGCGCCCTGAGTAGGGCGCGGAGCTAGGCTGAGGAGGGGCCTATAAAAGCGGCCGCCCAGGCAGGCAGCGGCACAACTGCGAGCAGCGAACAGGGTGGCGAACAGGGGAGTTTGCGTGGGAGAGTTCCCATTGGAGGAGCAGGTATTTGGATTTGCATCTGTCTTTGTGAATTTGCATCTGTCTTTGTAGTGCTTGTATCTCTCTGTAGAGGCCCATCGGGGCAGACTGCTGAGAGGGCTGCGGTGCCCTGAGTAGGGGTAGGAGCTAGGCTGAGGAGGGGCCTATAAAAGCGGCCACCCAGGCAGGCAGCGGCACAGGAGCCGGCGAACAGGGGACTTTGCGTGGGAGAGTTCCCATTGGAGGAGCAGGTATTTGGATTTGCATCTGTCTTTGTGGATTTGCATTTGTCTTTGTAGTGCTTGTATCTCTGTATAAAGGCCCGTCGGGGCAGACTGCTGAGCGGGCAGCGGCGCCCAGAGTAGGGGGCGGAGCTAGGCTGAGGAGGGGCCTATAAAAACGGCCGCCCAGCCAGGGAGCGGCACAGGAGCCAGAGAGCAGGAGGTTTGCGTGGAGAGTTCCCATTGCAGGAGCAGGTATTTGGATTTGCATCTGTCTTTGTGGATTTGCATCTGTCTTTCTAGTGCTTGTATATTTCTGTAGAGGCCCGTCGGGGCAGACTTCTGAGCGGGCAGCGGCGCCCTGAGTAGAGGGCTGAGCTAGGCTGAGGAGGGGCTATAAAAGCGGAAGCCGAGCCGGGCAGCGGCACAGGAGCCAGCGAACAGGGGAGTATGCGTGGGAGAGTGCCCATTGGAGGAGCAGGTATTTGGATTTGCATCTGTCTTTGTGGCTTTGCATCTGTCTTTGTAGTGTTTGTATCTCTCTGTAGAGGCTCGTCCGGGCAAACTGCTGAGTGGGCAGCGGCGCCCTGAGTAGGGGGCGGAGCTAGGCTGAGGAGGGGCCTATAAAAGCGGCCGCCCAGCCAGGCAGCGGCACAGGATCCAGCGAGCAGCGGCACAGGAGCCAGCGAACAGGGGAGTTTGTGTGGTAGAGTTCCCATTGGAGGAGCAGGTATCTGGATTTTCATCTGTCTTTGTGGATATGCATCTGTCTTTGTAGTGATTGTATCTCTCTGTAGAGGCCCGTCGGTACAGACTGCTGAGCGGGCAGCGGCGCCCTGAGTAGGGGGCGGAGCTAGGCTGAGGAAGGCCTATAAAAGCGGCTGCCCAGCCAGGCAGCGGCACAGGAGCCAGCGAGCAGCGGCACAGGAGCCAGCGAACAGGGGAGTTTGCGTGGGAGAGTTCCCATGGGAGGAGCAGGTATATGGATTTGCAGCTGTCTTTGTGGACGGCATCTGTCTTTGTAGTGCTTGTATCTCTCTGTAGAGGCCCGTCTGGGCTGACTGCTGAGCTGGCAGCGGCGCCCTGAGTAGGGGCGGAGCTAGGCTGAGGACGGGCCTATAAAAGCGGCCGCTCAGCCCGGCAGCGGCACAGGAGCCAGCGAACAGGGGAGTTTGCGTGGGAGAGTTCCCTTTGGAGCAGCAGGTATTTGGATTTGCATTTGTCCTTGTGGATTTGCATCTGTCTATGTAGTGCTTGTATCTCTCTTTAGAGGCCCGTCGGGGCAGACTGCTGAGCGGGCAGCGGCGCCCAGAGTAGGGGGCGGAGCTAGGCTGTGGAGGGGCCTAGAAAAGCAGCCGCCCAGCCAGGCAGCGGCACAGGAGCCAGCGAGCAGCGGCACAGGAGCAAGTGAACAGGGGAGTTTGCATGGGAGAGATCCTATTGGAGGAGCAGGTATTTGGATTTGCATCTTTTTTGTGGATTTGCATCTGTCTTTGTAGTGCTTGTATCTCTCTCTAGACGCCCGTCGGGGCAAACTGCTGAGCGGGCTGCGGTGCCCTACGTAGGGGGCGGATCTCGGCTGAGGAGGGGCTTATAAAAGCGGCCGCCCAGCCAGGCAGCTGCACAGGAGCCAGCGAGCAGCGGAACAGGAGCCAACGAACAGAGGAGTTTGCGTTAGAGAGTTCCCATTGGAGGAGCAGGTTTTTGGATTTGCATCTCTCTTTGTGGATTTGCATCTGTCTTTGTAGTGCTTGTATCTCTCTGTAGAGGCCCGTCGGGGCAGACTGCTGAGCGGACTGCGGCGCCCTGAGTAGTGGTCGGAGCTAGGCTGAGGAGGGGCCTATAAAAGTGGCCACCCAGCCAGGCAGCGGCACAGGAGCCAGCGAGCAGCGGCACAGGAGGCAGCGAACAGGGGAGTTTGCGTCGGAGAGTTCCCATTGGAGGAGCAGGTATTTGGATTTGCATCTGTCTTTGTGGATTTGCATCTGTCTTTGTAGTGCTTGTATCTCTCTGTAGAGGCCCGTCGGGGCAGACTGCTGAGCGGGCAGCGGCGCCCTGAGTAGGGGGCGGAGCTAGGCTGAGGAGGGGCCTATAAAAGCGGCCGCTCTGCCTGGCAGCCGCACAGGAGCCAGCGAGCAGCGGCACAGGAGCCAGTGAACAGGGGCTTTTGCATAGGAGAGTTCCCATTGGAGGAGCAGGTATTTGGATTTGCATTTTTTTGTGGATTTGCATCTGTCTTTGTAGTCCTTGTGTCTCTCTGTAGAGGCCCGTCGGGGCAGACTGCTGAGCGGGCAGTGGCGCCCTGAGTAGGGGGCGGAGCTAGGCTGAGGAGGGGCCTATAAAAGCGGCTGCCCATTCAGGCAGCGGCACAGTAGCCAGCAAGCAGCGGCACAGGAGCCAGCGAACAGGGGCGTTTGCGTGGAAGAGTTCCCATTGGAGGAGCAGGTATTTGGATTTGCATCTATCTTTGTGGGTAAGCATCTGTCTTTATAGTGCTTGTATCTCTCTCTAGAGGCCCGTCGGCGCAGACTGCTGAGCGGGCAGCGGCGACATGAGTAGGGATCGGAGCTAGGCTGAGGAGGGGCCTATAAAAGCGGCCACCCAGCAAGGCAGTGGCACAGGAGCCAGTGACCAGCGGCACAGGAGCCAGTGAACAGGGGAGTTTGCATGGGAGAGTTTCCATTGGAGGAGCAGGTATTTGGATCTGCATCTGTCTTTGTGGATTTCCAATTGTCTTTGTAGTGCTTGTATCTCTCTGTAGAGGCCCGTCGGGGAAGACTGCTGAGCGGGCTGTGGAGCCCTGGGTAGGGGGCGGAGCTAGGCTGAGGAGGGGCCTATAAAAGTGGCCGCCCAGCGAGGCAGCGGCACAGGAGCCAGCACAGAGCTGCAAAGAGGGTAGTTTGCGTGGGAGAGTTCCCATTGGAGGAGCAGGTATTTGGATTTGCATCTGTCTTTGTGGATAAGCATCTGTCTTTGTAGTGCTTGTATCTCTCTCTAGAGGCCCGTCGGGGCAGACTGCTGAGCGGGCTGCGGTGCCCTGAGTAGGGGTAGGAGCTAGGCTGAGGAGGGGACTATAAAAGCGGCCACCCAGGCAGGCAGCGGCACAGGAGCCGGCGAACAGGGGACTTTGCGTGGGAGAGTTCCCATTGGAGGAGCAGGTATTTGGATTTGCATCTGTCTTTGTGGATTTGCATTTGTCTTTGTAGTGCTTGTATCTCTGTATAAAGGCCCGTCGGGGCAGACTGCTGAGCGGGCAGCGGCGCCCAGAGTAGGGGGCGGAGCTAGGTTGAGGAGCCTCCTATAAAAGAGGCTGCCCAGCCAGGCAGCGGCACAGGAGCCAGGGAGCAGCGGCGCAGGAGGCAGCGAACAGGGGAGTTTGCGTGGGAGAGTTCCCATTGGAGGAGCAGGTATTTGGATTTGCATCTGTCTTTGTGGATTTCAATCTGTCTTTGTAGTGCTTGTATCTCTCTGTAGAGGCCCGTCGGGGCAGACTGCTGAGCGGACAGCGGCGCCCTGAGTAGGGGGCGGAGCTAGGCTGATTAGGGGCCTATAAAAGCGGCCACCCAGCCAGGCAGCGGCACAGGAGCCAGCGAGCAGCGGCACAGGAGCCAGCGAACATGGGCGTTTGCATGGGAGAGTTCCCATTGGAGGAGCAAGTATTTGGATTTGCATCTGTCTTTGTGGATTTGCATCTTCTTTGTAGTGCTTGTATCTCTCTGTAGAGGCCCGTCGGGGCAGACTGCTGAGCGGGCAGGGGCGCCCTTAGTAGGGCGCGGTGCTAGGCTGAGGAGGGGGCTATAAAAGAGGCCGCCAAGGCAGGCAGCTGCACAGCTGGGAGCAGCGGCACAGGAGCCAGCAAACAGAGCGGCGAACAGGGCAGTGTGCATGGGAGACGTCCCATTGGAGCAGCAGGTGTTTGGATTTGCATATATCTTTGTGGATTTGCAACTTTCTTTGTAGTGCTTGTATCTCTCTGTAGAGGCCCGTCGGGAGAGACTGCTGAGCGGGCAGGGGCGCCCTGAGTAGGGCGCGGAGCTAGGCTGAGGAGGGGCCTATAAAAGCGGCCGCCCAGGCAGGCAGCGGCACAACTGCGAGCAGCGAACAGGGTGGCGAACAGGGGAGTTTGCGTGGGAGAGTTCCCATTGGAGGAGCAGGTATTTGGATTTGCATGTCTGTCTTTGTAGTTCTTGTATCTCTCTGTAGACGCCCTTCGGGGCACACTGCTGTGCGGGCAGCGGCGCCCTGAGTAGGGGGCGGAGCTATACTGAGGAGGGGCCTATAAAAGCGGCCGCCCAGTCAGGCAGCGGTACAGCTGCGAGCAGCGAACAGGGCGGCGAACAGGGGAGTTTGCGTGGGAGAGTTCACATTGGAGGAGCAGGTATTAGGATTTGCATCTGTCTTTGTGGATTTGCTTCTGTCTTTGTAGTGCTTGTATCTCTCTGTAGAGGCCCGACGGGGCACACTGCTGAGCGGGCAGCGGCGCCCTGGGTAGGGGGCGGAGCTATACTGAGGAGGGGCCTATAAAAGCGGCCGCCCAGTCAGGCAGCGGTACAGCTGCGAGCAGCGAACAGGGCGGCGAACAGGGGAGTTTGCGTGGGAGATTTCACATTGGAGGAGCAGGTATTAGGATTTGCATCTGTCTTTGTGGATTTGCTTCTGTCTTTGTAGTGTTTGTATCTCTCTGTAGAGGCCCGACGGGGCAGACTGCTGAGCGGGCAGCGGCGCCCTGAGTAGGGGGCGGAGCTAGGCTGAGGAGGGGCCTATAAAAGCTGCCGCCCAGCCAGACAGGGGCACAGCACCGAGCAGCGAACAGGGCGGTGAACAGGGGAGTTTGCGTGCGAGAGATCCCAGTGGAGGAGCAGGTATTTGGATTTGCATCTTTCTTTGTGGATTTGCATCTGTCTTTGTAGTGCTTGTATCTCTCTGTAGAGGCCCGACGGGGCAGACTGCTGAGCGGGCAGCGGCACCCTGAGTAGGGGGCGGAGCTAGGCTGAGGAGGGGCCTATAAAAGCGGCCGCCCAGCCATGCAGCGGCACAGGAGCCAGCGAACAGGGCGGCGAACAGGGGAGTTTGCGTGGGACAGTTCCCACTGGAGGAGCAGAAATTTGGATTTGCACCTGTCTTTGTGGATTTGCATCTGTCTTTGTAGTGCTTGTATCTCTCTGTAGAGGCCCGTCGGGGCAGACTGCTGAGCGGGCTGGGGCGCCCTGAGTAGGGGGCGGAGCTAGGCTGAGGAGGGGCCTATAAAAGCGGCCGCCCAGCCAGGCAGCGGCACAGGAGCCAGTGAGCAGCGGCACAGGAACCAGGGAACAGGGGCATTTGCATGGGAGAGTTCCCATTGGAGGAGCAGGTATTTGGATTTGCACCTGTCTTTGTGGATTTGCATTTGTATTTGTAGTGCTTGTATCTCTCTGTAGAGGCCCATACGGGCAGTCTGCTGAGCGGGCAGCGGCGCCCTGAGTAGGGGGCGGAGAAGGCTGAGGAGGGCATATAAAAGCTGCCGCCCAGCTAGTCAGCGGCACAGCTGCGAGCAGCGGCACAGGAGCCAGCAAACAGGGCGGCGAACATGGGAGTTTGCTTGGGAGAGTTCCCATTGGAGGAGCAGGTATTTGGATTTGCATCTGTCTTTGTGGATTTGGATCTGTCTTTGTAGTGCTTGTATCTTTCTGTAGAGGCCCGTCGGGGCAGATTGCTGAGCGGGTAGGGGCTCCCTGAGTAGGGGGCGGAGCTAGGATGAGGAGGGGCCTATAAAAGCTGCTGCCCAGCCAGGCAGCGGCACAGGAGACAGCGAACAGGGGAGATTGCGTGGGAGAGTTCCCATTGGAGGAGCAGGTATTTGGATTCCCATCTGTCTTTGTGGATTTGCATCTGTCTTTGTAGTGCTTGTGTCTCTCTGTAGAGGCCCGTCGGCGCAGACTGCTGAGCGGGCAGCGGCACCCTGAGTAGGCGTCTGAGCTTGGCTGAGGAAGGGTCTATAAAAGCGGCTGCCCAGCCAGGCAGCGGCACAGGAGCCAGCGAGCAGCGGCACAGGAGCCAGTGAACAGGGGAGTTTGCGTGGGAGAGTTCCCATTGGAGTAGCAGGTATTTGGATTTGCATCTCTCCTTGTGGATTTGCATCTGTCTATGTAGTGCTTGTATCTCTCTTTAGAGGCCCGTCGGGGCAGACTGCTGACCGGGCAGCGGCGCCCAGAGTAGGGGGCGGAGCTAGGCTGTGGAGGGGCCTAGAAAAGCAGCCGCCCAGCCAGGCAGCGGCACAGGAGCCAGCGAGCAGGGGAGTTTGCATGGGAGAGATCCCATTGGAGGAGCAGGTATTTGGATTTGCAAAATTTTTGTGGATTTCCATCTGTCTTTGTAGTGCTTGTATCTCTCTGTATAGGCCCGTCGGGGCAGACTGCTGAGCGGGCTGCGGCGCCCTGAGTAGGGGGCGGAGCTAGGCTGAGGAGGGGCCTATAAAAGCGGCTGCCCAGCCAGGCAGCGGCACAGTAGCCGGCGAACAGGGGACTTTGCGTGGGAGAGTTCCCATTGGAGGAGCAGGTATTTGGATTTGCATCTGTCTTGTGTAAAAGCCGCCGCCCAGCCAGTCAGCGGCACAGCTGCGAGCAGCGGCACAGGAACCAGCAAACAGGGCGGCGAACAGGGGAGTTTGCTTGGGAGAGTTCCCATTGGAGGAGCAGGTATTTGGATTTGCATCTGTCTTTGTGGATTTGCATCTGTCTTTGTAGTGGTTGTATCTCTCTGTAGAGGCCCGTCGGGGCAGACTGCTGAGCGGGCAGCGGCGCCCTGAGTAGGGAGCGGAGCTAGGCTGAGGAGGGGCCATAACGCGGCCGCCCAGCTGGGCAGCGGCAAAGGAGCCAGCGAACAGGGCTTCGAACAGGGGAATTTGCGTGGGAGAGTTCCCATTGGAGGAGCAGGTATTTGGATTTGCATCTGTCTTTGTGGATTTGCATCTGTCTTTGCAGTGCTTGTATCTCTCTGTAGAGGCCCGTCGGGGCATACTGCTGAGCGGGAAGCAGCGCCCAGAGTAGCGGGCGGAGCTTAGCTGAGGAGGGGCCTATGAAAGCGGCTGCCCAGCCAGGCAGCGGCACAGGAGCCAGCGAGCAGCGGCACAGGAGGCAGCGAACAGGGGAGTTTGCGTGTGAGAGTTCCCATTGGAGGAGCAGGTATTTCGATTTGCATCTGTCTTTGTAGTGCTTGTATCTCTCTGTAGAAGCCCGTCGGCGCAGACTGCTGAGCGGTCAGGGGCGCCCTGAGTAGGGGGCGGAGCTAGGCTGAGGAGGGGCCTATAAAAGCGGCTGCCCAGCCAGGCAGCGGCACAGGAGCCAGCAAACAGTGCGGCGAACAGGGTAGTTTGCGAAGGAGAGTTTCCATTGGAGGAGCAGGTATTTGCATTTGCATCTGTCTTTGTTTATTTGCATCTGTCTTTGCAGTGCTTGTATCTCTATGTAGAGGCCCGTCGGGGCAGACTTCTGAGCGGGCAGCGACGCCCTGAGTAGGGGGCTGAGCTAGGCTGAGGAGGGGCTATAAAAGTGGCCACCCAGCCCTGCAGCGGCACAGGAGCCAGCGAACAGGGGAATTTGTGTGGGAGAGTTCCCATTGGAGGAGCAGGTATTTGGATTTGCATCTGTCTTTGTGGATTTGCATCTGTCTTTGTAATGCTTGTATCTCTCTGTAGAGGCCCGTCGGGGCAGAATGGTGAGCGGGCAGCGGCGCCCTGAGTGGGAGGCGGAGCTAGGCTGAGGAGGGGCCTATAAAAGCGGCCACCGAGCCAGGCAGCGGCACAGTAGCCAGCGAGCAGCGGCACAGGAGACAGTGAACAGGGGAGTTTGCGTTGGAGAGTTCCCTTTGGAGGAGCAGGTATTTGGATTTGCATCTTTCTTGTAGTGCTTGTATCTCTCTGTAGAGGCCCGTCGGGGCAGACTGCTGAACGGGCAGCGGCGCCCTGAGTAGGGGGCGGAGCTAGGCTGAGGAGGGGCCTATAGAAGCGGCCGCCCAGCCAGGCAGCGGCACAGGAGCCAGCGAGCAGCGGCACAGGAGCAAGCGAAGAGGGGAGTTTTTGTGGGAGAGTTCCCATTGGAGGAGCAGGTATTTGGATTTGCATCTGTCTTTGTGGATTTGCATCTGTCTTTGTAGTACTTGTATCTCTCTGTAGATGCCCGTCGGGTCAGTCTGCTGAGCAGGCAGCGGCGCCCTGAGTAGAGGGCGGAGCAAGGCTGAGAAAGGGCCTATAAAAGCGGACGCTCTGCCTGGCAGATGCACAGGAGCTAGCGAGCAGCGGCACAGGAGCCAGTGAACAGGGGACTTTGAATGGTAGAGTTCCAATTGGAGGAGCAGGTATTTCGATTTGCATCTTTTTTGTGGATTTGCATCTGTCTTTGTAGTGCTTGTATCTCTCTGTAGAGGCCCGTCGGGCCAGACTGCTGAGCGGGCTGCGGCGCCCTGAGTAGGGGGCAGAGCTAGGCTGAGGAGGGGCCTATAAAACCGGCCACCCAGCCAGGCAGAGGCACAGGAGCCGGCGAACAGGGGACTTTGCGTGGGAGAGTTTATTTGCGTGGGAGATTCGATTATTAGAAATGTAGATAGCTGGGTCTGTGATGACCGGGAGAACCGTATGGTGACTTGCCTGCCTGGTGCGAAGGTTGCGGATCCCTCGAGGCATCTAGATAGACTTATGTGTAGTGCTGGGGAGGAGCCGGTGGTCGTGGTACATGTAGGTACCAATGACATAGGGAAGGGTAGGAGAGATGTCCTGGAAGCCAAATTTAGGCTGCTAGGGAAGAGACTGAAATCCAGGACCTCTATGGTGGCATTTTCAGAAATGCTCCCAGTTCCACGCGCAGGGCCAGGTAGGCAGGCAGAGCTTCAGAGTCTCAATGTGTGGATGAGACGATGGTGTAGAGAAGAGGGGTTCACGTTCATTAGGAACTGGGGAAACTTCTGGGATGGGAGGAGCCTATACAGGAGAGATGCACTCCACCTAAACCAAAATGGAACCAGACTGCTGGCACTAAACATTAAAAAGGTTGTAGAGCAGTTTTTAAACTAGGAGATGGGGGAAAGCCGACTGCTGCAGAGGAGCGTGTGGATCGGACACAGACTTCTCTTAGGGGAGAGTCTGATGATAGAGAATCTCCAGGTTATAGTCAGGAGCAGAGGAATGAGAAGTATAATGTAAGGGCTGGATCAGATGATAAACAGTCACATAAAAAAGAATCTGGCACATCAGAAAAAGGTAGGCTAATAAACAGGGACAAGTTTTTAAAGTGCTTGTACACAAATGCCAGAAGTCTAAATAATAAGATGGGTGAACTAGAGTGTCTTGTGATAAAGGAGGATATAGATATAATAGGCATCACAGAAACCTGGTGGACTGAGAGCAATCAATGGGACACAATCATTCCGGGGTACAAAATATATCGGAAGGACAGAACAGGCCGTGCAGGGGGAGGAGTGGCACTATATGTTAAAGAAAGTGTAGATTCAAATGAAGTAAAAATCTTAAGCGAATCCACAGGTTCCATAGAGTCTCTATGGATAGAAATTTCATGCTCTAGTAAAAATATAACAGTAGGGATCTATTATCGACCACCTGACCAGGACAGTAATAGTGATGATGAAATGCTAAGGGAAATTAGAGAGGCTATCAAAATTAAGAACCCAATAATAGTGGGGGATTTCAATTATCCCCATATTGACTGGGAACATTTCACTTCAGGACGAAATGCCGAGATAAAATTTCTCGATACTTTAAATGACTGCTTCATGGAGCAGCTGGTACGGGAACCCACACGGGGAGAGGCGACTCTAGATTTAATCTTGAGTGGAGCGCAGGAGCTGGTCCAAGAGGTAACTATAGCAGGACCGCTTGGAAATAGTGACCATAATACAATAGCATTCAACATCCCTGTGAGGGGAAGAACATCTCAACTGCCCAACACTGTGGCCTTTAATTTCAAAAGGGGGAACTATACAAAAATGAGGGGGTTAGTTAGACAAAAGTTAAAAGGTACAGTGACTAAAGTGAAATCCCTGCAAGTTGCGTGGGCCCTTTTTAAAGACACCATAATAGAGGCCCAACTTCAATGTATACCCCAAATTAAGAAAAACAGTAAGAGAACTAAAAAAGAGCCACCGTGGCTTAACAACCATGTAAAAGAAGCAATGAGAGATAAAAAGACTTCCTTTAAAAAGTGGAAGTCAAATCCTAGTGAGGCAAATAGAAAGGAGCACAAACACTGCCAACTTAAGTGCAAGAGTGTAATAAGAAAAGCCAAAGAGGAGTTTGAAGAACGGCTAGCCAAAAACTCCAAAGGTAATAACAAAATGTTTTTTAAGTACATCAGAAGCAGGAAGCCTGCTACACAACCAGTGGGGCCCCTTGATGATCAAAATTCAAAAGGAGCGCTTAAAGATGATAAAGTCATTGCGGAGAAACTAAATGGATTCTTTGCTTCAGTCTTCACGGCTGAGGATGTTAGGGAGATTCCCAAACCTGAGCTGGCTTTTGTAGGTGACAAATCTGAGGAACTGTCACACATTGAAGTGTCACTAGAGGAGGTTTTGGAATTAATTGATAAACTCAACATTAACAAGTCACCGGGACCAGATGGCATTCACCCAAGAGTTCTGAAAGAACTCAAATGTGAAGTTGCGGAACTATTAACTAAGTTTTGTAACCTGTCCTTTAAATCGGCTTCGGTACCCAATGACTGGAAGTTAGCTAATGTAACGCCAATATTTAAAAAGGGCTCTAGGGGTGATCCCGGCAATTACAGACCGGTAAGTCTAACGTCGGTACCGGGCAAATTAGTTGAAACAATAGTAAAGAATAAAATTGTCAGACACATAGAAAAACATAAACTCTTGAGCAATAGTCAACATGGTTTCTGTAAAGGGAAATCGTGTCTTACTAATCTATTAGAGTTCTTTGAAGGGGTCAACAAACATGTGGACAAGGGGGATCCGGTGGACATAGTGTACTTAGATTTCCAGAAAGCCTTTGACAAGGTCCCTCACCAAAGGCTCTTACGTAAATTAAGCTGTCATGGGATAAAAGGAAAGGTCCTTTCATGGATTGAGAACTGGTTAATGGACAGGGAACAAAGGGTAGGAATTAATGGTAAATTCTCAGAATGGAGAGGGGTAACTAGTGGTGTTCCCCAAGGGTCAGTCCTAGGACCAATCCTATTCAATTTATTCATAAATGGTCTGGAGAAAGGGGTAAACAGTGAGGTGGCAAAGTTTGCAGATGATACTAAACTACTCAAGATAGTTAAGACCAAAGCAGATTGTGAAGAACTTCAAAAAGATCTCACAAAACTAAGTGATTGGGCAACAAAATGGCAAATGAAATTTAATGTGGATAAATGTAAAGTAATGCACATTGGAAAAAATAACCCCAACTATACATACAACATGATGGGGGCTAATTTAGCTACAACGAGTCAGGAAAAAGATCTTGGAGTTATCGTGGATAGTTCTCTGAAGATGTCCACGCAGTGTGCAGAGGCGGTCAAAAAAGCAAACAGGATGTTAGGAATCATTAAAAAGGGGATAGAGAATAAGACTGAGAATATATTATTGCCCTTATATAAATCCATGGTACGCCCACATCTCGAATACTGTGTACAGATGTGGTCTCCTCACCTCAAAAAAGATATTCTAGCACTAGAAAAGGTTCAGAAAAGAGCAACTAAAATGATTAGGGGTTTAGAGAGGGTCCCATATGAGGAAAGATTAAAGAGGCTAGGACTCTTCAGTTTGGAAAAGAGAAGACTAAGGGGGGACATGATAGAGGTATATAAAATCATGAGTGATGTTGAGAAAGTGGATAAGGAAAAGTTATTTACTTATTCCCATAATACAAGAACTAGGGGTCACCAAATGAAATTAATAGGCAGCAGGTTTAAAACAAATAAAAGGAAGTTCTTCTTCACGCAGCGCACAGTCAACTTGTGGAACTCCTTACCTGAGGAGGTTGTGAAGGCTAGGACTATAACAATGTTTAAAAGGGGACTGGATAAATTCATGGTGGCTAAGTCCATAAATGGCTATTAGCCAGGATGGGTAAGTATGGTGTCCCTAGCCTCTGTTCGTCAGAGGATGGAGATGGATAGCAGGAGAGAGATCACTTGATCGTTGCCTTTTAGGTTCACTCCCTCAGGGGCACCAGGCATTGGCCACTGTCGGTAGACAGATACTGGGCTAGATGGACCTTTGGTCTGACCCGGTACGGCCTTTCTTATGTTCTTATATTCTTATGGAGAGTTACCATTGGAGGAGCAGGTATTTGGATTTGCATATTATTTGTGGATTTGCATCTCTCTTTGTAGTGCTTGTATCACTCTGTAGAGCCACGTCGGGGCAAACTGCTGAGCGGGCAGCGGCGCCCTGAGTAGGGGCCGGAGCTAGGCTGAGGAGGGGCCTATAAAAGCGGCCGCCCAGCCAGTCAGGGGCACAGGAGCCAGAGAGCAGCGGCACAGGAGCCAGCGAACAGGACAGTTTGCGTGGGACAGTTCCCATTGGAGGAGCAGGTATTTGGATTTGCATCTGTCTTTGTGGATTTGCATCTGTCTTTGTAGTGCTTGTACCTCTCTGTAGAGGCCCGTCGGGGCAGACGTCTGAGCGGGCAGTGGCGCCCTGAGTAGTGGGCGGAGCTAGGCTGAGGAGGGGCCTATAAAAGTGGCCGCCCAGCCATGCAGCGAAACAGGAGCCAGCAAACAGGGCGGCGAACAGGGGAGTTTGCGTTGGAGAGTTCCCATTGGAGGAGCAGGTATTTGGATTTGCATCTCTGTCTTTGTAGTGCATGTATCTCTCTGTAGAGGCCCGTCGGGGCAGACTGCTGAGCCGGCAGCGGCGCCCTGAGTAGGGGGCGGAGCTAGGCTGAGGAGGGCCCTATAAAAGCGGCAGCCCAGCCAGGCAGCGGCACAGGAGCCAGTGAGCAGCAGCACAGGAGCCAGCGAACAGGGGAGTTTGCGTGGGAGAATTCCCATTGGAGGAGCAGGTATTAGGATTTCCAAAATTTTTTGGATTTCCATCTGTCTTTGTAGTGCTTGTATCTCTCTGTAGAGGCCCGTCGGGGCAGACTGCTGAGCGGGCAGCGGAGCCCTGAGTAGGGGGCGGAGCTAGGCTGAGGTGGGGCCTATAAAAGCGGCTGCCCAGCCAGGCAGCGGCACAGGATCCAGCGAAAAGGGGAGTTTGTGTAGGAGAGTTCCCATTGGAGGAGCAGGTATTTGGATTTGCATCTGTATTTGTGGATTTGCATCTGTCTAAGCAGTGCTTGTATCTCTCTGTAGAGGCCCGTCGGGGCAGACTGCTGAGCGGGCAGCGGCGCCCTGAGTAGGGGTCGGAGTTAGGCTGAGGAGGGGCCTATAAAAGTGGCCGCCCAGCCATGCAGCGAAACAGGAGCCAGCAAACAGGGCGGCGAACAGTGGAGTTTGCGTTGGAGAGTTCCCATTGGAGGACCAGGTATTTGGATTTGCATCTCTGTCTTTGTAGTGCATGTATCTCTCTGTAGAGGCCCGTCGGGGCAGACTGCTGAGCCGGCAGCGGCGCCCTGAGTAGGGGGCGGAGCTAGGCTGAGGAGGGGCCTATAAAAGCGGCAGCCCAGCCATGCAGCGGCACAGGAGCCAGTGAGCAGCAGCACAGGAGCCAGCGAACAGGGGAGTTTGCGTGGGAGAATTCCCATTGGAGGAGCAGGTATTTGGATTTGCAAAATTTTTGTGGATTTCCATCTGTCTTTGTAGTGCTTGTATCTCTCTGTAGAGGCCCGTCGGGGCAGACTGCTGAGCGGGCAGCGGAGCCCTGAGTAGGGGGCGGAGCTAGGCTGAGGAGGGGCCTGTAAAAGCGGCCGCCCATTCAGGCAGCGGCAGAGGACCCAGGAAACAGGGGCGTTTGCGTGGGAGAGTTCCCATTGGAGGAGCAGCTTTTTGGATTTGCATCTGTCTTTGTGGATTTGCATCTGTCTTTTTAGTGCTTGTATCTCTCTGTAGAGGCCCATCGGGGCAGACTGCTGAGCGGGCAGCGGCGCCCAGTGTAGGGGGCGGAGCTAGGCTGAGGAGGGGCCTTTAAAAGCGGCCCCAAGCCAGGCAGCGGCACAGGAACCAGCAAACAGGGCTACGAACAGGGGAGTTTGCGTGGGACAGTTCCCATTGGAGGAGCAGGTATATGGATTTGCATCTGTCTTTGTGGATGGCATTTGTCTTTGTAGTGCTTGTATCTCTCTGTAGAGGCCCGTCGGCCCAGACTGCTGAGCGGTCAGGAGTGCCCTGAGTGGGGGGCGGAACTAGGCTGAGGAGGGGTCTATAAAAGCGGCTGCCTAGCCAGGCAGCGGCACAGGAGCCAGCAAGCAGCGGCACAGAAACCAGCGAACAGGGGAGTTTGCATGGGAGAGTTCCCATTGGAGGAGCAGCTATTTGGATTTGCATCTGTCTTTGTGGATTTGCGTCTATCTTTCCAGTGCTTGTATCTCTCTGTAGAGGCCCGTCGGGGCAGACTACTGAGCGGGCAGCGGCGCCCTGAGTAGGGGGCGGAGATAGGCTGAGGAGGGCATATAAAAGCGGCCGCCCAGCCAGACAGCGGCACAGGAGCCATCAAACAGGGGAGTTTGCGTGGAGAGTTCCCATTGGAGAAGCAGGTATTTGGATTTGCATCTGTCTTTGTGTATTTTCATCTGTCTTTGTAGTGCTTGTATCTCTCTGTAGAGGCCCGTCCTGGCAGACTGCTGAGCGGACTGCGGCGCCCTGAGTAGTGGGCGGAGTTATTCTGAGGAGAGGCCTGTAAAAGCGGCCGCCCAGCCATGCAGCGGCACAGGAGCCAGCGAACAGGGCGGCGAACAGGGGAGTTTGCGTGGGACAGTTCCCATTGGAGGAGCAGGTATTTGGATTTGCATCTGTCTTTGTGGATTCGCATCTGTCTTTGTAGTGCTTGTATCTCTCTGTAGAGGCCCGTCGGGGCAGACTGCTGAGCGGGCAGCGGCTCTCTTAGTAGGGGGCGGAGCTAGGCTGAGGAGGGGCTTATAAAAGCGGCCACCCAGCCAGGCAGCGGCACAGGAGCCAGCGAGCAGCGGCACAGGAGCAATCGAACAGGGGAATTTGCGTGGGAGAGTTCCCATTGGAGGAGCAGGTATTTGGATTTGCATCAGTCTTGTAGTGCTTTTATCTCTCTGTAGAGGCCCGTCGGGGCAGACTGCTGAGCAGGAAGCGGCGCCCTGAGTAGGGGGCGGAGCTAGGCTGAGGAGGGGCCTATAAAAGCTGCCTCCCAGCCAGTCAGGGGCACAGGAGCCAGCGAGCAGCGGTACAGGAGCGAGGGAAAAGGGGCGTTTGCGTGGGAGAGTTCCCATTGGAGGAGCAATTAATGGATTTGCATCTCTGTCTTTGTAGTGCTAGTATCTTTCTTTAGAGGCCCGTCGGGGCAGACTGCTGAGCGGGCAGCAGCGCCCTGAGTAGGGGGCGGAGCTAGGCTGAGGAGGGGCCTATAAAAGCGGCTGCCCAGCCAGGTAGCGGCACAGGAGCCAGCGAGCAGGGGCACAGAAGCCAGCGAACAGGGGAGTTTGCGTGGGAGTGTTCCCATTGGAGGAGCAGGTATTTGGATTTGCATCTCTGTCTTTGTAGTGCTTGTATCTCTCTGTAGAGGCCCGTCGGGGCAGACTGCTGAGCGAGCAGCGGCGCCCTAAGTAGGGGGCGGAGCTAGGCTGAGGAGGGGCCTATAAAAGCGGCCGCCCAGCCAGGCAGCGGCACAGCTGCGAACAGCGGCACAGGAGCCAAAAACAGGGCGGCGAACAGGGGAGTTTGCGTGGGAGAGTTCCCATTGGAGGAGCAGGTATTTGGATTTGCATCTGTCTTTGTGGATTTGCATCTGTCTTTGTAGTGCTTGTATATCTCTGTAGAGGCCCGTCCGGGCAGACTGCTGAGCGGGCAGCCGCGCCCTGAGTAGGGGGCGGAGCTAGGCTGAGGAGGGGCCTATAAAAGCGGCAGCCCAGCCAGGCAGCGGCACGGGAGCCAGCGAGCAGCGGCACAGGAGCCAGCGAACAGGGGAGTTTGCGTGGGAGAGTTCCCATTGGAGGAGCAGGTATCGGGATTTGCATCTGCCTTTGTGGATTTGTATCTGTCTTTGTAGTGCTTGTATCTCTCTGTAGAGGCCCGTCGGTGCAGACTGCTGAGCGGGCAGCCGCGCCCTGAGTAGGGGGCGGAGCTAGGCTGAGAAGGGGCCTATAAAAGCGGCCGCCCAGCCAGGCAGTGGCACAGGAGCCAGCTGTAGTAAGTGCAGGCCCTGATAAAGGCCCAGTATGAGGTCTGAGGCCTGAACTAAAGTAATGGTCAAGACTTTGCTAACATAAAGTAAAGTTAAGCTGTGAGTCAGAGGTTGGCCCTGCTCACAGAAGCTGGCACGAAAAGGGCTGATGCTGCATAAACATATATTCACCTAGCATAAACACAGCACTAGAACACACTATACTGAAACATTCCATAGATAACAGGAGGACAGGCCGACCCATCCCAATGACAGGGGCAAAAGGGTAAAATGATGGATAGAGTTGTTTTGATGGAACCAACATGTACAAGGTAGAAGGCGGTACCTTAATACGTAGAGGGGTTGTAACTTGCTACGTAGAGAGGTTGCACCTCAATACGTCAGGTGTGATGTGTAACTTGTTTGTATCTGTGTATAAGAATGCATCCCTGGGGAGGTGCCTTTGTCCGGCCGTAGGGGGAGTGGAAAGTCCCGCCACTAAGCCGGGTCCTTGCCAAGAGGCACTTTCTCGTAGTATGCCCTGAGTTAGGCTAAGAAACCTACAGGGAACTGCAATTGTGTCCGAGGTCGCAATAAACCTAGCCGATGTGACTTTGCATCTTACTGGACTCTGTGGTTATTGGGGATTCTCGTCGGGTCTGCTGTGTCAGCTATATGCAGAGCTGGGGCAGCACACAGAGGGAACTCACACACGCAGCCGAGTGATATCAACAAGGAGAAAGCAGAGCACCACACCGGTACAGCTCTGACAACACTGGTGACCCCGACCGCTGATCTGGTGAGTAAGCGAACCTGCCGTGGTAAGAATCGCAATCCAACATGGCAGAAAACCTCGTGCTAGGAAACCCCCTGACCCCCTCCCTTTTGAGCCCCACGGAGTTTAATAACTCCTGGACCCGCTGGATTGCCAGTAAAGGGGGTCCATATGAATTTAAAAAAGAGAGTGGGGAAACATGGACTGGCATATGTAGAGTGACGGTACAGACCGAGGCTCTGAGAAATAGTTATAAATGTAAAAAAGCAAGAATTTTGCAACTCCTGTCTATGGCAGTGTAATGGCTTAAACAGCATGCTGGCATGCTGGCCAAACAAGTAACAGTAACAAAGAAAGAGTTAAAAGAATCAAAAGAAGCTACACAGCCCTGGAATGCTCCCACCCCCCTTGCAGGGTGGCAAGCAGCCCAGAGACAACCAGTACAGGAACAGAGTGAAACACTGGAAACAGCTGTAAGGAACTTACAAAAAATACATGTGCCATCCCCTGTTATAAATATTGGTGGTAAACAGCAGGCTTCAGGTAGCTACCCTGTGCCTGAAGAATGGGGACAGAAGTGGAAAAAGGTGGCCCTAGTAAAATTAAAAGATGAAATGGGGTCCACTGCATTGCAACCATCACCTTATAATAAAAACCAGGTTCTAGTTAAACTTAAACCGGAACCTAGACGGGTGCCTGTCAGAACGGGACAAGTAAGTGCACAGAAGAAAAGAGTAGCAAGCAATACTCTCACTGAATTGGTAAATCAAATGAAGGAAAAAATGGAACAGTTCACAGAGCACATTAGGATACAGGAGCTGCGACTCGATCGCAGGGGAGTGAATAAAAAAGAATTTCAAAGTAAAAAAACTAAAATTAAGCGGGTTAACACCTAGAATTGATGCATTAACACATGGAGCTGCCCAAAACCAGTTAACTGCAGCAAAAAAGGGCACTCCCACTATCCATTTGGCATGCACACAAAAGCAACAGACACTGGGGGAACAAATTCAGGTTTTACAAGAGCAGGTAACTACCCCCAATCTCCTCTCACAGCCAGGATAAAAACCAGGGGTGCAATTCCCAACTGTGTAGGTTCCCAATTGCTTTGACCCATGGAACCACACTCCGCGCTCATATCTGAATGTATAACCTTCTTTCTCAAATATTTGTACATACCAATTAAGTTTTGTCTTTTATATGTTTTATCAGTTTGCTAAACTTGCTGCTGCTGCTTGTACTTTCAAATACCTTGAGACAGTTAATCTCTCTTGGCTCAGGTCTCGCTACCTTCCTAGGAAGAGCTAGGTTGCTCTTCACCCCCCTCCTTCCCCCCTCCCCCCCGCCTCTCCTCACTTCGGCTCTCTTTTTGTTTTAAAAGTTAAGTTATAGTTTTTACAGAAACCTCCAAAAAATAAAGCAATTGAAAACAGGACAAAACAAAAACAAAAAGAAAACAAGGTAAAAACTTTAAATCCAGTAAATTAATTATTTTAACCCTTCAGGAATGCAACAGCTGGAATTATTCCTAACTTTCTTAAAGATATGGTTGCCAAGCAACAGAAATGCACTCTCTGCTTCTGATACAAACCACTAACTAATATTTGAAACATGGGGTTTTCTTATATCCATATAGCAGAGTTTTAAAATAATGTTAAATATAAAGTAATGCAAAATTCCTGGTTACCAAATTAATACAATACATTTGGCAAACATTAATATTTTTTTAATCAAATTTATGCTACAAGTTTTAAATAAGGTAATAACTTTTTCCTCTTTTTTTTGGTTATGTTATTTTGTATAGTTATGAATAGAATTCTGGCGCCATTTGTTTTTAATTGTAAGTTTGTCCTGTATGTCATGTGTGTGTCTTGTGTCTATGTTGTGTGTGTCACGTGACTATTTTTTTTTAAATTATTTTTATTTTGTTGCAACAAAAGTCAATTTTATACCCTTTCAAAAATATATATAACATGTGGTACCACACTATTTTAAAATCATGGTTGGTGTAAAATAGTAGTATTAGCACCAATTTTTGTGCAAAGTTCAAAAAAGGTTTCAGTTACAAATATATGTACATATATTTCTGCCTGAATGAAGTGTTTTATAAATAAGAGACTGGTCAATTACACCTCTATCTACAATATATGGACAATTAATTTAACAATCAGATAAAAACCACTAGCTGGACCAAAAAAACTGTCATTTAATTTCAACTTGGTTACTGTGTAAAAACAACTGTATTATTGCTGTACTGCTGTATTATCACTGTACTGCTATATTATTGCTGTACTACTGTATTATTATCGTGCTGCTGTATTATTGCTGTATTGTGTGATTGATGTACAATATGTATAACCTTGCTAAATTGTTTTAACCAACACACAGGTAAAATCAACAAATGAATAGCAGCAAACAACATGAAGACAAGGAAAAAACAAATTGGTAAAGAAACTAAGTTACATAGTAACTACAAATTGGGTAAACAAATTGCCTGTTAGTACCAGTCATAATTTGGGTCAGTAACACTGCATCCTAACTGAGGCACATGTTATTCAAAACAATCTTGTTCAGTGTCTGGGTATCAATATTAAACCCTGCCACAGCAATATTTGATAAATTGGTTACTGTCCATTCAGTAGGTTATCTGGAAGACAGCATCCATAAGAAACAACTGGATCTACATCAACCAATGGAACAGAGAAGCTACCCACTTCTGTTTCCTGCCCAGTAAAGCTGATCAGAGGGTGACAACCAGCCTTAAGGATAACCTATAACATGAATGGACAGTACTGTGTAGTAACTAATTACAATATATTTATATATAAAGGCCTCAGTGGTAGTGTCACTACTCCAAATTTCTGTTTTACTTCTCATATACACTGTGGGGGACACTATCATAATCCCTATCCCAGTAGTTTAAAACACTCAGCCTACTACTAATAATGAGAGAGATATAGTCACTGAAATTGCCCTAATAGGGGTGTGTGTCTATCTGTGTCACCAAAGTAAAAGGGCCACAGTACACCAGCAAATTGGAAAAACATGGTTATGCTTGGATGTAAGGTGGTGTCATATGTACACATACATACTATACATATATGCCCATACATGCTACAAATATATATGCTATAACCATATAATTTATATATATTAATTATTTGGGAGTGCCTCTAAGGCTCAATCATAATACTACCTTTATATTTTACATTTACATTTACATTTGTATGGTCGCACGAGGCCCTCAATAAAACACCAGAGAGGCTACTGACCCCCATGTATCCATGGTCCCGGGCCTAACATTCCCAGGCCCAACATAAGGGACTAAAATAATTGAATAATAAAGTCTGTCTAATAGTCGTACGAGGGAATGTGGAGACTAAAAAGACAGATGGGGCATGAGTGTGTGGATGGTAAAATAAGGTAACCACATAACAGTGTTTAGCCCACTGGGTTATCTTTAGTCCATGCATTATGCTTTTCCGGGATGATGGGTAAACATCCTCCCCATAAAAAGACAAAAAGCGGGGGAATGTACTAAGTGCAGGCCCTGATAAAGGCCCAGTATGAGGCCTGAGGCCTGAACTAAAGTAATGGTCAAGACTTTGCTAACATAAAGCAAAGTTAAGCTGTGAGTCAGAGGTAGGCCCTGCTCACAGAAACTGGCACGAAAAGGGCTGATGCTGCATAAACATATATTCACCTAGCATAAACACAGCACTAGAACACACTATACTGAAATATTCCATAGATAACAGGAGGACAGGCCGACCCATCCCAATGACAGGGGCAAAAGGGTAAAATGATGGATAGAGTTGTTTTGATCGAACCAACATGTACAAGGTAGAAGGCGGTACCTTAATACGTAGAGGGGTTGTAACTTGCTACGTAGAGAGGTTGCACCTCAATACGTCAGGTGTGATGTGTAACTTGTTTGTATCTGTGTATAAGAATGCATCCCTGGGGAGGTGCCTTTGTCCGGCCGTAGGGGGAGTGGAAAGTCCCGCCACTAAGCCGGGTCCTTGCCAAGAGGCACTTTCTCGTAGTATGCCCTGAGTTAGGCTAAGAAACCTACAGGGAACTGCAATTGTGTCCGAGGTCGCAATAAACCTAGCCGATGTGACTTTGCATCTTACTGGACTCTGTGGTTATTGGGGATTCTCGTCGGGTCTGCTGTGTCAGCTATATGCAGAGCTGGGGCAGCACACAGAGGGAACTCACACACGCAGCCGAGTGATATCAACAAGGAGAAAGCAGAGCACCACACCGGTACAGCTCTGACAACACCAGCAAATAGGGGTGTTTGCGTGGGAGAGTTCCCATTGGAGGAGCAGGTATTTGGATTTGCATCTGTCTTTGAAGTGCTTGTATCTCTCTGCAGAGGCCCGTGGGGGCAGACTGCTGAGCGGGCAGCGGCGCCCTGAGTAGGGGGTGTAGCTAGGCTGAGGAGGGGCCTATAAAAGCGGCCGCCCAGCCAGGCAGCGGTACAGCTGCGAGCAGCGAACAGGGCGGCGAACGGGGGCGTTTGCGTGGGAGAGTTCCCATTGGAGGAGCAGGTATTTGGATTTGCATCTGTCTTTGTGGATTTTCATCTGTTTTTGTAGTGCTTGAATCTCTCTGTATAAGCCCGTCGGGGCAGACTGCTGAGCGGGCAGCGGCGCCCTGAGTAGGGGGCGGGTCTAGGCTGAGGAGGGGCCTATAAAAGCGGCCGCCCAGCCAGGCAGAGTCACAGGAGCCAGCGAGCAGAGGCACAGGAGCCAGCGAACAGGGGCGTTTGCATGGGAGAGTTCCCATTGGAGAAGCAAGGATTTGGATTTGCATCTGTCATAGTGGATTTGCATCTGTCTTTGTAGTGCTTGTATCTCGCTGTAGAGGCCAGTCGGGGTAGACTGCTGAGCGGGCAGAGGCGCCCTGAGTAAGGGGCCGAGTTAGGCTGAGGAGGGGCCAATAAAAGCTGCCGTCCAGCCAGGCAGCGGCACAGGAGCCAGCGAGCAGCGGCACAGGAGCCAGGGAACAGGGGCGTTTGTGTGGGAGAGTTCCCATTGGAGGAGCAGGTATTTGGATTTGTATCTGTCTTTGTGTATTTGCATGTGTTTTTGTAGTGCTTGTATCTTTCTGTAGAGGCTCGTCGGGGCAGACTGCTGAGCGGGCAGAGGCGCCCTAAGTAGGGGGCGGAGCTAGGCTGAGGAGGGGCCTATAAAATTGGCCGCCCAGCCAGGCAGCGGCACAGGAGCCAGCGAACAGGGGAGTTTGCGTGGTAGAGTTCCCATTGGAGGAGCAGGTATTTGGATTTGCATCTCTGTCTTTGTAGTGCTTGTATCTCTCTGTAGAGGCCCGTTGGGGCAGACTGCTGAGCGTGAAGCGGCGCCTTGAGTAGGGGGCGGAGCTAGGCTGAGGAGGGGCCTATAAAAGCGGCCGCCAAGCCAGGCAGCGGCACAGGAGCCAGCAAACAGGGGAGTTTGTGTGGGAGAGTTCTCATTGGAGAAGTAGGTATTTGGATTTGCATCTCTCTTTGTGGATTTGCATCTGTCTTTGTAGTGCTTGTATCTCTCTGTAGAGGCGCGTCGGGGCAGACTGCTGAGCGGGCTGTGAAGCCCTGAGTAGGGGGCGGAGCTAGGCTGAGGAGGGGCCTATAAAAGCGGCCGCCCATCCAGGCAGCGGCACAGCTGCGAGCAGAGAACAAGGCGGCGAACAGGGGAGTTTGCGTGGGAGAGTTCCCATTGGAGGTACAGATATATTGGTTTGCATATCTGTCTTTGTAGGTCTTGTATCTCTCTGTAGAGGCCCGTCGGGGCAGACTGCTGAGCGGGCAGCGGTGCCCTGAGTAGGGGGCGGTGCTAGGCTGAGGAGGGGCCTATAAAAGCAGCCGCCCAGGCAGGCAGCGGCACAGGAGCCAGCGAGCATCGGCACAGGAGCAGTCGACAGGGGAGTTTGCGTGGGAGAGTTCCCATTGGAGGAACAGGTATTTGGATTTGCATCTGTCTTTGTAGTGCTTTTATCTCTCTGTAGAGGTCCGTCGGGGCAGAGTGCTGAGAGGGCAGCGGCGCCCTGAGTAAGGGGCGGAGTTAGGCTGAGGAGGGGCCAATAAAAGCTGCCGTCCAGCCAGGCAGCGGCACAGGAGCCAGCGAGCAGCGGCACAGGAGCCAGGGAACAGGGGCGTTTGTGTGGGAGAGTTCCCATTGGAGGAGCAGGTATTTGGATTTGTATCTGTCTTTGTGTATTTGCATGTGTTTTTGTAGTGCTTGTATCTTTCTGTAGAGGCCCGTCGGGGCAGACTGCTGAGCGGGCAGAGGCGCCCTAAGTAGGGGGCGGAGCTAGGCTGAGGAGGGGCCTATAAAATTGGCCGCCCAGCCAGGCAGCGGCACAGGAGCCAGCGAACAGGGGAGTTTGCGTGGTAGAGTTCCCATTGGAGGAGCAGGTATTTGGATTTGCATCTCTGTCTTTGTAGTGCTTGTATCTCTCTGTAGAGGCCCGTCGGGGCAGACTGCTGAGCGTGCAGCGGCGCCTTGAGTAGGGGGCGGAGCTAGGCTGAGGAGGGGCCTATAAAAGCGGCCGCCCAGCCAGGCAGCGGCACAGGAGCCAGCGAACAGCGGCACAGGAGCCAGCAAACAGGGGAGTTTGTGTGGGAGAGTTCTCATTGGAGAAGTAGGTATTTGGATTTGCATCTCTCTTTGTGGATTTGCATCTGTCTTTGTAGTGCTTGTATCTCTCTGTAGAGGTGCATCGGGGCAGACTGCTGAGCGAGCTGTGAAGCCCTGAGTAGGGGGCGGAGCTAGGCTGAGGAGGGGCCTATAAAAGCGGCCGCCCAGCCAGGCAGTGGCACAGGAGCCAGCCATCAGCGGCACAGGATCCAGCGAACAGGGGAGTTTGCGTGGGACAGTTCCCATTGGAGGAGCAGGTATTTGGATTTGCATCTGTCTTTGTGTATTTGCATCTGTCTTTGTAGTCCTTGTATCTCTCTGTAGAGGCCCGTCGGGGCATACTGCTGAGCGGCGCCCTGAGTAGGGGGCGGAGCTAGGCTGAGGAGGGGCCAATAAAAGCGGCAGCCAAGCCAGGAAGCGGCACAGGAGCCAGCAAACACTGCGGTGAACAGGGGAGTGTGCATGGGAGAGATCCCATTGGAGGAGCAGGTATTTGGATTTGCATCTCTGTCTTTGTAGTGCTTGTGTATCTCTGTAGAGGCCGTCGGGGCAGACTGCTGAGCCGGCAGCGGCGCCCTGAGTAGCGGCGGAGCTAGGCAGAGGAGGGGCCTATAGAAGCACCCGCCCAGCCAGGCAGCGGCACAGCTGCGAGCAGCGGGACAGGAGCCAGCAAACAGGGGAGTTTGCGTGGGAGAATTCCCAGTGGAGGAGCAGGTATTTGGATTTGCATCTGTCTTTGTGGATTTGCATCTGTCTTTGTAGTGCTTTTATCTCTCTGTAGAGGCCCGTCGGGGCAGACTGCTAAGCGGAGCCCTGAGTAGGGGGAGGAGCTAGACTGCGGAGGGGCCTATAAAAGCGACTGCCCAGACAGGCAGCAGCACAGGAGCCTGCAAATAGGGCCGCAAACAGGGGGGTTTGCGTGGGAGAGTTCCCATTGCAGCAGCAGGTATTTGGCTTTGCATCTCTGTCTTTGTAGTGCTTGTATCCCTCTGTAGAGGCCCGTCGGGGAAGACTGCTGAGCGGGCAGCGGCGCCCTGAGTACGGGGCTGAGCTAGGCTGAGGAGGGGCCTATAGAAGCACCCGCCCAGCCAGGCAGCGGCACAGCTGCGAGCAGCGGGCCAGGAGTCAGCAAACAGGGGAGGTTGCGTGGGAGAGTTCCCAGTGGAGGAGCAGGTATTTGGATGTGAATCTTTCTTTGTGGATTTGCATCTGTCTTAATAGTGCTTGTATCTCTCTGTAGAGGCGCGTCGAGGCAGACTGCTGAGCAGGCAGCGGCGCCCTGAGTAGGGGGCGGAGCTAGGCTGAGGAGGGGCCTATAAAAGCGGCCGCCCAGCCATGCAGCGGAACAGGAGCCAGCGAACAGGGCGGCGAACAGGGGAGTTTGCGTGGGACAGTTCCCATTGGAGGAGCAGGTATTTTGGTTTGCAGATCTGTCTTAATGGTGCTTTTCTCTCTCTGTAGAGGCCCGTCGGGGCAGACTGCTGAGCGGGAAGCGGCGCCCTGAGGAAGGACGGAGTTAGGATGAGGAGGTGCCTATAAAAGCGGCCGCCCAGCCAGGCAGCGGCACAGGAGCCAGTGAACAGGGGAGTTTGCGTGGGACAGTTCCCATTGGAGGAGCAGGTATTTTGGTTTGCAGATCTGTCTTTGTAGTGCTTGTATATCTCTGTAGAGGCCCGTCGGGGCAGAGTGCTGAGCGGGCTGTGGAGCCCTGAGTAGGGGGCGGAGCTAGGCTGAGGAGGGGCCTATAAAAGCGGACGCCCAGCCAGTCAGCGGCACAGCTGCGAGCAGCGAACAGGGCGGCGAACAGGGGAGTTTGCGACGGAGAGTTCACATTGGAGGAGCAGGTATTTGGATTTGCATCTGTCTTTGTGTATTTGCATCTGACTTTGTAGTGCTTGTATCTCTCTGTAGAGGCCCGTCGGGGCAGACTGCTGAGCGGACAGCGGCGCCCTGAGTAGGGGGCGGAGCTAGGCTGAGGAGGGGCCTTAAAAAGAGGCTGCCCAGCCAGGCAGCCGCACAGATGCGAGCAGCGAACAGGACGGCGAACAGGGGAGTTTGCGTGGGAGAGTTCCCATTGGAGGAGCAGGTATTTGTATTTGCATCTGTCTCTGTGGATTTGCATCTGTCTTTGTAGGGCTTGTATCTCTCTGTAGAGGCCCGTTGGGGCAGACTGCTGAGCGGGCACCGGCGCCCTGAGTAGGGGGCGGAGCTAGGCTGAGGAGGGGCCTATAAAAGCGGCCGCCCATCCAGGCAGCGGCACAGCTGCGAGCAGAGAACAAGGCGGCGAACAGGGGAGTTTGCGTGGGAGAGTTCCCATTGGAGGTGCAGATATATTGGTTTGCATATCTGTCTTTGTAGGTCTTGTATCTCTCTGGAGAGGCCCGTCGGACAGACTGCTGAGCGGGCAGCAGCGCCCTGAGTAGGGGGCGGTGCTAGGCTGAGGAGGGGCCTATAAAAGCGGCCGCCCATCCAGGCAGCGGCACAGCTGCGAGCAGAGAACAAGGCGGCGAACAGGGGAGATTGCGTGGTAGAGTTCCCATTGGAGGAGCAGGTATTTGGATTTGCATCTCTGTCTTTGTAGTGCTTGTATGTCTCTGTAGAGGCGCGTCGGCGCAGACTGCTGAGCGGGCTGTGAAGCCCTGAGTAGGGGGCGGAGCTAGGCTGAGGAGGGGCCTATAAAAGCGGCCGCCAAGCCAGGAAGCGGCACAGGAGCCAGCGATCAGCGGCACAGGATCCAGCGAACAGGGGAGTTTGCGTGGGAGAGTTCCCATTGGAAGAGCAGGTATTTGGATTTGCATCTGTCTTCGTGTATTTGCATCTGTCTTTGTAGTCCTTGTATCTCTCTGTAGAGGCCCGTCGGGGCATACTGCTGAGCGGGCAGCGGCGCCCTGAGTAGGGGGCGGAGCTAGGCTGAGGAGGGGCCAATAAAAGCGGCCGCCAAGCCAGGAAGCGGCACAGGAGCCAGCAAACACTGCGGCGAACAGGGGAGTTTGCATGGGAGAGATCCCATTGGAGGAGCAGGTATTTGGATTTGCATCTCTGTCTTTGTAGTGCTTGTGTATCTCTGTAGAGGCCGTCGGTGCAGACTGCTGAGCCGGCAGCGGCGCCCTAAGTAGCGGCGGAGGTAGGCAGAGGAGGGGCCTATAGAAGCACCCGCCCAGCCAGGCAGCGGCACAGCTGCGAGCAGCGGGACAGGAGCCAGCAAACAGGGGAGTTTGCGTGGGAGAATTCCCAGTGGAGGAGCAGGTATTTGGATTTGCATCTGTCTTTGTAGTGCTTTTATCTCTCTGTAGAGGCCCGTCGGGGCAGACTGCTAAGCGGAGCCCTGAGTAGAGGGCGAAGCTAGACTGCAGAGGGGCCTATAAAAGCGACTGCCCAGACAGGCAGCAGCACAGGAGCCTGCAAATAGGGCCGCAAACAGGGGGGTTTGCGTGGGAGAGTTCCCATTGGAGCAGCAGGTATTTGGCTTTGCATCTCTGTCTTTGTAGTGCTTGTATCCCTCTGTAGAGGCCCGTCGAGGAAGACTGCTGAGCGGGCAGCGGCGCCCTGAGTACGGGGCTGAGCTAGGCTGAGGAGGGGCCTATAGAAGCACCCGCCCAGCCAGGCAGCGGCACAGCTGCGAGCAGCGGGACAGGAGTCAGCAAACAGGGGAGGTTGCGTGGGAGAGTTCCCAGTGGAGGAGCAGGTATTTGGATTTGCATCATTCTTTGTGGATTTGCATCTGTCTTAAAGGTGCTTGTATCTCTCTGTAGAGGCGCGTCGAGGCAGACTGCTGAGCAGGCAGCGGCGCCCTGAGTAGGGGGCGGAGCTAGGCTGAGGAGGGGCCTATAAAAGCGGCCGCCCAGCCATGCAGCGGCACAGGAGCCAGCGAACAGGGCGGCGAACAGGGGAGTTTGCGTGGGACAGTTCCCATTGGAGGAGCAGGTATTTTGGTTTGCAGATCTGTCTTTGTAGTGCTTTTATCTCTCTGTAGAGGCACGTCGGGGCAGACTGCTGAGCGGGAAGCGGCGCCCTGAGTAAGGGGCGGAGTTAGGATGAGGAGGTGCCTATAAAAGCGGCCGCCCAGCCAGGCAGCGGCACAGGAGCCAGCTAACAGCGGCACAGGAGCCAGCAAACAGGGGAGTTTGTGTGGGAGAGTTCTCATTGGAGAAGTAGGTATTTGGATTTGCATCTCTCTTTGTGGATTTGCATCTGTCTTTGTAGTGCTTGTATCTCTCTGTAGAGGCGCGTCGGGGCAGACTGCTGAGCGGGCAGTGAAGCCCTGAGTAGGGGGCGGAGCTAGGCTGAGGAGGGGCATATAAAAGCGGACGCCCAGCCAGGCAGCGGCACAGGAGCCAGTGAGCAGCGGCAGAGGAGCCAGTGAACAGGGGAATTTGCATGGGAGAGTTCCCATTGGAGGAGCAGGTATTTGGATTTGCATCTTTTTAGTGGATTTGCATCTGTCTTTGTAGTCCTTGTATCTCTCTGTAGAGGCCCGTCGGGGCAGACTGCTGAGCCGGCAGCGGCTCCCTGAGTAGGGGGCGGAGCTAGGCTGAGGAGGGGCCTATAAAAGCGGCCACCCAGCCAGGCAGCGGCACAGGAGCCAGTGAGCAGCGGCAGAGGAGCCAGTGAACAGGGGAGTTTCCATGGGAGAGTTCCCATTGGAGGAGCAGGTATTTGGATTTGCACCATTTTAGTGGATTTGCGTCTGTCTTTGTAGTCCTTGTATCTCTCTGTAGAGGCCCGTCGGGGCAGACTGCTGAGCGGGCAGCGGCGCCCTGAGTAGGGGGCGGAGCTAGGCTGAGGAGGGGCCTATAGAAGCGGCCGCCCAGCCAGGCAGCGGCACAGGAGCCAGCGAGCAGCGGCACAGGAGCAAGCGAAGAGGGGAGTTTGTGTGGGAGAGTTCCCATTGGAGGAGCAGGTATTTCGATTTGCATCTTTTTAGTCGATTTGCATCTGTCTTTGTAGTCCTTGTATCTCTCTGTAGAGGCCCGTCGGGGCAGACTGCTGAGCGGGCAGCGGCGCCCTGAGTAGGGGGCGGAGCTAGGCTGAGGAGGGGCCTATAAAAGCGGCTGCCCACTCAGGCAGCGGCACAGTAGCCAGCGAGCAGCGGCACAGGAGCCAGTGAAGAGGGGAGTTTGCATGGGAGAGTTCCGATTGGAGGAGCAGGTATTTGGATTTGTATCTTTTTTGTGGATTTGCATCTGTCTTTGTAGTGCTTGTATCTCTCTCTAGAGGCCCGTAGGCGCAGACTGCTGAGCGGGCAGCGGCGACCTGACTAGGGGTCGCAGCTAGGCTGAGGAGGGGGCCTATAAAAGCGGCCACCCAGCCAGGCAGCGGCACAGGAGCCAGTGAGCAACGGCAGAAGAGCCAGTGAACAGGGGAGTTTGCATGGGAGAGTTCCCATTGGAGGAGCAGGTATTTGGATTTGCATCATTTTTGTGGATTTGCATCTGTCTTTGTAGTGCTTGTATCTCTCTGTAGATGCCCGTCTGGGCAGACTGCTGTGTGGGCAGCGGCGCCCAGAATAGGGGGCGGAGCTAGGCTGAGGAGGGGCCTATAAAAGCGGCCGCCCAGCCAGCCAGCGGCACAGGAGCCAGCGAGCAGCGGCACAGAAGGCAGCGAATAGGGGAGTTTGCGTGGGAGAGTTCCCATTGGAGGAGAAGGTATTTGGATTTGCATCTGTCTTTGTGGATTTGCATCTGTCTTTGTAGTGCTTGTATCTCTCTGTAGAGGCCGATCGGGGCAGACTGCTGAGCGGGCAGCGGCGCCCAGAGTAGGGGGCGGAGCTAGGCTGAGGAGGAGCCTATAAAAGCGGCCGACCAGCCAGGCAGCGGCACAGGAGCCAGCGAACAGGGGAGTTTGCGTGGGAGACTTCCCATTGGAGGAGCAGGTATTTGGATTTGCATCTGTCCTTGTGGATTTGTATCTGTCTTTGTAGTGCTTGTATCTCTCTGTAGAGGCCCGTCGGGTCAGACTGCTGAGCGGGCAGCAGCGCCCTGAGTAGGGAGCGGAGCTAGGCTGAGGAGGGGCCTATAAAAGCGGCCGCCCAGCCATGCAGCGGCACAGAAGCTAGCAAACAGGAACCCTAACCCTAGCTCCAAGTGCCCTACCCATAGGAAGCCTAAACCTAGGGCGGGAAGCTCTACCTATAGGAACCCTAACCCTAGCTCCAAGTGCCCTACCCATAGGAACCCTAACCCTAACCCTAGCTCCAAGGGCCCTACCCATAGGAACTGTTACCCTAGGGCTGGAAACCCTACCCATAGGAACCCTAACCTACCTTCAAGTGCCCTACCCATAGGAACCAGAACCCTAGCTCCAAGGGCCCTACCCATAGGAGCCCTAACTCTAGCTCCAAGGCCCCTACCCATAGGAACCGTAACGCTAGCGTGGGAAGCCCTACCCATAGGAACCCTAACCCTAGCTCCAAGTGCCCTACCCATAGGAACCCTGACCATAGCTCCAAGTGCCCTACCCATAGGAACCCTAACCCTAGGGAGGGAAGCCCTACCCATAGGAACCCTAACCCTAGCTCCAAGGGCCCTACTCATAGGCACCCTAACGCTAGCTCGAAGTGCCCTACCCATAGGCTCCCTAACCTTAGCGCCAAGTGCCCTACCTATAGGAACCCTAACCCTAGCAGCAAGGGCCCTACCCATAGGAACAATAACCCTAGGGCTGGAAACCCTACCCGTAGGAACCCTAACCCTAGCTCCAAGTGCCCTACCCATAGGAACCCTAACCCTAACCCTAGCTCCAAGGGCCCTACCCATAGGAACTGTTACCCTAGGGCTGGAAACCCTACCCATAGGAACCCTAACCTACCTTCAAGTGCCCTACCCATAGGAACCAGAACCCTAGCTCCAAGGGCCCTACCCATAGGAGCCCTAACTCTAGCTCCAAGGCCCCTACCCATAGGAACCGTAACGCTAGCGTGGGAAGCCCTACCCATAGGAACCCTAACCCTAGCTCCAAGTGCCCTACCCATAGGAACCCTGACCATAGCTCCAAGTGCCCTACCCATAGGAACCCTAACCCTAGGGAGGGAAGCCCTACCCATAGGAACCCTAACCCTAGCTCCAAGGGCCCTACTCATAGGCACCCTAACGCTAGCTCGAAGTGCCCTACCCATAGGCTCCCTAACCTTAGCGCCAAGTGCCCTACCTATAGGAACCCTAACCCTAGCAGCAAGGGCCCTACCCATAGGAACAATAACCCTAGGGCTGGAAACCCTACCCGTAGGAACCCTAACCCTAGCTCCAAGGCCCCTACCCATAGGAACTCTAACCCTAGGGCAGGAAGCCCTACCCATAGGAACCCTAACCCTAGCTCCAAGTGCCCTACCCATAGGAACCCTAACCCTAGCTTCAAGTGCCCTACCCATAGGAACCCTAACCATAGCTCCAAGGCCCCTACCCATCGTAACCCTAACCCTAGGGTGGGAAGCCCTACTTATAGGAACCCTAAGCCTAGCTCCAAGTGTCCTACCCATAGCAACCCTAACCCTAGCTCCAAGTGCCCTACCCATAGGAACCCTAACCATAGGGAGGAAAGCCCTACCCATAGGAACCCTAACCCTAGCTCCAAGTGCCCTACCCATAGGAACCCTAACCCTAGCTCCAAGTGCCCTACCCATAGGAGCCCTAACCCTAGGGATGGCAGCACTACCCATAGGAACCCTAACCCTAGCTCCAAGGGCTCTACCCATAGGAACCCTAACCCTAGCTCCAAGGGCCCTACTCATAGGCACCCTAACCGTAGCGCCAAGTGCCCTACCCATAGGAACTCTAACCCTAGCTCCAAGTGCCCTACCCATCGGAACCCTAAACCTAGCTCCAAGGGCCCTAACCATAGGAACCCTAACACTAGCTGCAAGGGCCCTACCCATAGGAACCCTAACCCTAGGGCAGGAAGCCCTACACATAGGAACCCTAACCCTAGCTCCAAGTGACCTATCAATAGGAACCCTAACATTAGGTCCAAGGGCACTTCCCATAGGAACCCTAACCCTAGGGCGGGAAGCCCTACCCATAGGAACCCTAACCCTAGGGAGGGAAGCCCTACCCATAGGAACCCGAACCCAACTCCAAGGGCCCTACCCATAGGAACCCTAACCCTAGGGCGGGAAGCCCTACCCATAGGAAAACTAACCCTAGCTCCAAGTGTCCTAACCATAGGAACCCGAACACTAGCTCCAAGGGCTCTACCCATAGGAAGATTAACACTAGGGCAGGAAGCCCTACCGATAGGAACCCTAACCCTAGGGCTGGAAGCCCTACCCATAGGAACCCTAAACCTAGCTCCAAGTGTCCTACCCATAGCAACCCTAACCCAAGCTCCAAGTGCCCTACCTATAGCAACCCTAACCCTAGCTGCAAGTGCCCTACCCATAGGAACCCTAACCCTACGGCGGAAAGCCCTACCCATTGGAACCCTAACCCTTGCTCCAAGTGCCCTACCCATAGGAACCCTAACCCCAAGTGCCCTACCCATAGGAACCCTAACACTAGGGCGGGAAGCCCTACCCATAGGAACCCTAACCCTAGCTCCAAGTGACCTACCCATAGGAACCCTAAACATAGCTCCAAGGCCCCTTCCCAAAGTAACCCTAATCCTAGGGAGGGAAGCCCTACCCATAGGAACCCTAACCCTAGCTCAAAGTGCCCTACCCATAGGAACCCTAACCCTAGGGCGGGAAGCCCTACCCATAGGAACCCTAACCCCAGGGAGGGAAACCCTACCCATAGGAACCCGAACCCTAGCTCCAAGGGCCCTACCCATAGGAAACCTATACCTAGGGCGGGAAGCCCTACCCATAGGAACCCTAACCCTAGCTCCAAGTGCCCTACCTATAGCAACCCTAACCCTAGCTCCAAGTGCCCTACCCATAGGAACCCTAACCCAAGCTCCGAGTACCATACCCATTGGAACCCTAACTCTAGGGCGGGAAACCCTACCTATAGGAACCCTAACCCTAGCTCCAAGTGCTCTACCCATAGGAACCCTAACCCAAGCTCCAAGTGCCCTACCCATAGGAAACCTAAACCTAGCTCAAAGGGCCCTACCCATAGGAACCCTAACCCTAGGGCGGGAAGCCGTACCCATAGGAACCCTAACCCTAGTTTCAAGTGCCCTACCCATAGGAACCCTAACCCTAGGGTGGGAAGCCCTCCCCATAGGAACCCTAACCCTAGCTCCAAGTGCAGTCCCTATAGGAACCCTAACCCAAGCTCCAAGTGCCATACCCATTGGAACTTTAACCCTAGGGAGGGAAGCCCTACCCATAGGAACCCTAACCCTAGCTCCAAGTGCCCTACCCATAGCAACAATAACCCTAGCTCCAAGTGCCCTACCGATGGCAACCCTAACCCTAGCTCAAAGTCCCCTACCCATAGGAAACCTAACCCTAGGGCTGGAAGCCCTACCCATTGGAACCTTAACCATAGCTTCAAATGCCCTACCCATAGGAACCCTAAACCTAGGGAGGGAAGCCTTACCCATAGGAACCCTAACCCTAGCTCCAAGGGTCCTACCCATAGTAACCCTAACCCTAGTACCAAGGGCCCTACTCATAGGCACCCTAACCCAAGCTCCAAGTGCCCTACCCATAGGCTCCGTAACCGTAGCGCCAAGTGCCCTACCCATAGGAACCCTAACCCTAGCTCCAAGTGCCCTACCCGTAGGAACCCTAACCCTGGGGCTGGAAGCCCTACCTATAGGAACCCTAACACTAGCTCCAAGGGCCCTACTCATATGAACCCTAACCCTAGGGAAGGAAGTCCTATCCATAGGAACCCTAACCCTAGTTCCTAGTGCCCTATCAATAGGAACTCTAACCCTAGGTCAAAGGGCCCTACGCATAGGAACCCTAACCCTAGGGCGGGAAGCCCTACCCATAGGAACCCTAACCCTAGCTCCAAGGGTCCTAACCATAGGAACCCTAAGTCTAGGGCGGGAAGCCCTACCCATAGGAACCCTAAGCCTAGGGCGGGAAGCCCTACCCATAGGAACCCTACCCCTAGCTTCAAGTGCCCTACCTATAGGAACCCCAAGCAACTAGGTCCAAGTGCCCTACCCATAGGAACCCTAACCCTAGGGCGGGAAGCCCTACCCATAGAAACCCTAACCCTAGCTCCAAGAGCACTACCCATATGAACCCTAACGCTAGGGAGGGAAACCCTACCCATAGGAACCCGACCCGTAGCTCCAAGTGCCTTACCCATAGGAACCCTAACCATAGGGCGGGAAGCCCTACCCAAAGGAACCCTAACCCTAGCTCCAAGTGCCCTAACCACAGGAACCCTAACCCTAGCTCCAAGGGCCCTACTCATAGGAACCTGAACTCTAGCTCCAAGGGCACTACCCATAGGAACATTAACACTAGGGCAGGAAGCCCTACCCATACGGACCCTAACCCTAGCTCTAAGGGCCCTACCCATAGGAACCCTAACCCTAGAGCGGGAAGCCCTACCCATAGGAACCCTAACCCTAGCTCCAAGGGCCCTACCCATAGGAACCCTAAACCTAGGGCGGGAAGCCCTACCCATAGGCACCCTAACCCTAGCTCCAAGGGCCCTACTCATAGGCACACTAACCCTAGCTCCAAGTGCCCTACCCATAGTCACCCTAACCCTAGCGCGAAGTGCCCTACCCATAGGAAGCCTAAACCTAGGGCGGGAAGCCCTACCTATAGTAATCCTAACCCTAGCTCCAAGTGCCCTACCCATAGCAACCCTAACCCTAGCTCCAAGTGCCTACGCATAGCAACCCTAACCCTAGCTCGAAGTGACCAACCCATAGGAAGCCTAACCCTAGGGCTGGAAGCGACCTACCCATAGGAACCCTAACCCTAGCTCCAAGTGCCCTACCCATAGGAACCCTAACCCTATCTCCAAGTGCCCTACCCATAGGAACCCTAACCCTAGCTCCAAGGGCCCTACCCATGGGAACCCTAACCCTAGGGCGGAAATCCCTACCCATAGGAACCATAACACTAGCTCCAAGGGTCCTACCCATAGGAACCCTATCCCTAGGGCGGGAAGCCCTACCCATCGGAACCCTAACCCTAGCTCCAAGTGCTCTAACCATAAGAACCCTAACCCTAGCTCCATGGCCCCTACCCATAGGAACCCTAACGCTAGTGAGGGAAGACCTACCCATAGGAACTCTAACCCTAGCTCCAAGTGCCCTACCCATAGGAACCCTAACCCTAGCTCCAAGTGCCCTATCAATAGGAACCCTAACATTAGGTCCAAGGGCACTTCCCATAGGAACCCTAACCCTAGGGCGGGAAGCCCTACCCATAGGAACCCTAACCCTAGGGAGGGAAGCCCTACCCATAGGAACCCGAACTCTAGCTCCAAGGGCCCTACCCATAGGAACCCTAACCCTAGGGCGGGAAGCCCTACCCATAGGAAAACTAACCCTAGCTCCAAGTGTCCTAACCATAGGAACCCGAACACAAGCTCCAAGGGCTCTACCCATAGGAAGATTAACACTAGGGCAGGAAGCCCTACCGATAGGAACCCTAACCCTAGAGCGGGAAGCCCTACCCATAGGAACCCTAACCGTAGCTCCAAGGGCCCTACCCATAGGAAGCCTAACCCTAGGGCTGTAAGCCCTACCCATAGGAACCCTAAACCTAGCTCCAAGTGTCCTACCCATAGCAACCCTAACCCAAGCTCCAAGTGCCCTACCTATAGGAACCCTAACCCTAGGGCGGAAAGCCCTACCCATAGGAACCCTAACCCTTGCTCCAAGTGCCCTACCCATAGGAACCCTAACCCTAGCTCCAAGTGCCCTACCCATAGGAACCCTAACACTAGGGCGGGAAGCCCTACCCATAGGAACCCTAACCCTAGCTCCAAGTGACCTACCCATAGGAACCCTAAATATAGCTCCAAGGCCCCTACCCATAGTAACCCTAATCCTAGGGAGGGAAGCCCTACCCATAGGAACCCTAACCCTAGCTCAAAGTGCCCTACCCATAGGAACCCTAACCCTAGGGCGGGAAGCCCTACTCATAGGAACCCTAACCCCAGGGAGGGAAACCCTACCCATAGGAACCCGAACCCTAGCTCCAAGGGCCCTACCCATAGGAAACCTATACCTAGGGCAGGAAGCCCTACCCATAGGAACCCTAACCCTAGCTCCAAGTGCCCTACCTATAGCAACCCTAACCCTAGCTCCAAGTGCCCTACCCATAGGAACCCTAACCCAAGCTCCGAGTACCATACCCATTGGAACCCTAACTCTAGGGCGGGAAGCCCTACCTATAGGAACCCTAACCGTAGCTCCAAGTGCCCTACCCATAGGAACCCTAACCCAAGCTCCAAGTTCCCTACCCATAGGAAACCTAAACCTAGCTCAAAGGGCCCTACCCATAGGAACCCTAACCCTAGGGCGGGAAGCCGTACCCATAGGAACCCTAACCCTAGTTTCAAGTGCCCTACCCATAGGAACCCTAACCCTAGGGTGGGAAGCCCTACCCATAGGAACCCTAACCCTAGCTCCAAGTGCCCTACCTATAGGAACCCTAACCCAAGATCCAAGTGCCATACCCATTGGAACTTTAACCCTAGGGAGGGAAGCCCTACCCATAGGAACCCTAACCCTAGCTCCAAGTGCCCTACCCATAGCAACAATAACCCTAGCTCCAAGTGCCCTACCCATGGCAACCCTAACCCTAGCTCAAAGTGCCCTACCCATAGGAAACCTAACCCTAGGGCTGGAAGCCCTACCCATTGGAACCTTAACCATAGCTTCAAATGCCCTACCCATAGGAACCCTAAACCTAGGGAGGGAAGCCTTACCCATAGGAACCCTAACCCTAGTTCCAAGGGTCCTACCCATAGTAACCCTAACCCTAGCACCAAGGGCCCTACTCATAGGCACCCTAACCCAAGCTCCAAGTGCCCTACCCATAGGCTCCGTAACCGTAGCGCCAAGTGCCCTACCCATAGGAACCCTAACCCTAGCTCCAAGGGCCCTACCCATAGGAACCCTAACCCTGGGGCTGGAAGCCCTACCTATAGGAACCCTAACACTAGCTCCAAGGGCCCTACACATACGAACCCTAACCCTAGGGAAGGAAGTCCTATCCATAGGAACCCTAACCCTAGCTCCAAGTGCCCTACCCGTAGGAACCCTAACCCTAGCTCCAAGGTCCCTACCCATAGGAACCCTAACCCTAGGGCGGGAAGCCCTACCCATAGGAACCCTAACCCTAGCTCCAAGGGTCCTAACCATAGGAACCCTAACTCTAGGGCGGGAAGCCCTACCCATAGGAACCCTAACCCTAGGGCGGGAAGCCCTACCCATAGGAACCCTACCCCTAGCTTCAAGTGCCCTACCTATAGGAACCCCAAGCAACTAGGTCCAAGTGCCCTACCCATAGGAACCCTAACCCTACGGCGGGAAGCCCTACCCATAGAAACCCTAACCCTAGCACCAAGAGCACTACCCATATGAACCCTAACGCTAGGGAGGGAAGCCCTACCCATAGGAACCTGACCCGTAGCTCCAAGTGCCTTACCCATAGGGCGGGAAGCCCTACCCATAGGAACCCTAACCCTAGCTCCAAGTGCCCTAACCACAGGAACCCTAACCCTAGTTCCAAGGGCCCTATTCATAGGAACCCGAACTCTAGCTCCAAGGGCACTACCCATAGGAACATTAGCACTAGGGCAGGAAGCCCTACCCATACGGACCCTAACCCTAGCTCTAAGGGCCCTACCCATAGGAACCCTAACCCTAGAGCGGGAAGCCCTACCCATAGGAACCCTAACCCTAGCTCCAAGGGCCCTACCCATAGGAACCCTAAACCTAGGGCGGGAAGCCCTACCCATAGGCACCCTAACCCAACTCCAAGGGCCCTACTCATAGGCACACTAACCCTAGCTCCAAGTGCCCTACCCATAGTCACCCTAACCCTAGCGCCAAGTGCCCTACCCATAGGAAGCCTAAACCTAGGGCGGGAAGCCCTACCTATAGTAATCCTAACCCTAGCTCCAAGTGCCCTACCCATAGCAACCCTAACCCTAGCTCCAAGTGCCTACCCATAGCAACCCTAACCCTAGCTCAAAGTGACCTACCCATAGGAAGCCTAACCCTAGGGCTGGAAGCCCTACCCATAGGAACCCTAACCCTAGCTCCTATTGCCCTACCCATAGGAACCCTAACCCTATCTCCAAGTGCCCTACCCATAGGAATCCTAACCCTAGCTCCAAGGGCCCTACCCATGGGAACCCTAACCCTAGGGCGGAAATCCCTACCCATAGGAACCATAACCCTAGCTCCAAGGGTCCTACCCATCGGAACCCTAACCCTAGCTCCAAGTGCTCTAACCATAAGAACCCTAACCCTAGCTCCATGGCCCCTACCCATAGGAACCCTAACGCTAGTGAGGGAAGACCTACCCATAGGAACCCTAACCATAGCTGCAAGTGCCCTACCCATAGGAAGCCTAAACCTAGGGCGGGAAGCCCTACGTATAGAAACCCTCACCCTAGCTCCAAGTGCCCTACCCATAGGAACCAGAACCCTAGCTCCAAGGGCCCTACCCATAGGAACATTAACCCTAGGGCAGGAAAACCTACCCATAGGAACCCTAACACTAGCTCCAAGTGCCCTACGCATAGGAACCCTAACCCTAGCTCCAAGTGCCCTACCCATAGGATCCCTAATGCTAGCTCCAAGTTCCCTACCCATAGGAACCCTAACCCTAGCTCCAAGTGCCCTACCAATAGGAACCCTAACCCTAGGGAGGGAAGCACTACCCTTAGGAACCCTAACCCTATCTCCAAGTGCCCTACCAATAGGAACCCTAACCCTATCTCCAAATGCCCTACCCATAGGAACCCTAACCCTAGCTCCAAGGGCCCTACCCATAGGAACCCTAACCCTAGGGCGGGAAGCCCTACCTATAGGAACCCTATCACTAGCTTCAAGGGCCCTACCCATACGAACCCTAACCCTAGGGCAGGAATCCCTACCCATAGGAACCCTAACGCTAGCTCCAAGTGCCCTATCAATATGACCTCTTACCCTAGGTCAAAGGGCCCTACCCATAGGAACCCTAACCCTAGGGCGGGAAGCCCTACCCATAGGAACCCTAACTCTAGCTCCAAGGGTCCTACCCATAGGAACCCTAAACCTAGGGCGGGAAGCCCTACCCATAGGAACCCTAACCCTTGCTCCAAGTGCTCTAACCATAAGAACCCTAACCCTAGCTCCATGGCCCCTACCCATAGGAACCCTAACCCTAGTGAGGGAGGGCCCTACTCATAGGCACCCTAACCCTAGCTCCAAGTGGCCTACCAATAGTCACCCTAACCCTTAGGCCAAGTGCCCTACCCATAGGAACCGTAACCCTAGCTCCAAGTGCCCTACCTATAGGAACCCTGACCCAAGCTCCAAGTGCCATACCCATTGGAACCCTAACCCTAGGGCGGGAAGCCCTACCCATAGGAACCCTAACCCTAGCTCCAAGGGCCATGCCCATAGGAACCCTAACCATTGGGCGGGAAGCCCTACCCATAGGAACCCTAACCCTAGCTCCAAATGCCCTACCCATAGGAAGCCTAACCCTAGGGCTGGATGCCCTACCTATAGGAACCCTAACCATAGTTCCAAGTTCCCTACCCATAGGAACCCTAAACCTAGGGAGGGAAGCCCTACCCATAGGAACCCTAACCCTAGCTCCAAGTGCCCTACCCATAGGTGTTGCGTCTCGGTGCCTCTCAAGCGGGCATGAACAAAGCTCTTCAGTCAGTATGATTGGCTGCTAAGTCCTCTATTTCTCTCCAGCATATTTCATTTATACAATTAATGCAGGCAATCAAGCAATTGCTAATTGGTTAATAAGGTGCAGACAGGCACAGCTGTAACTTCATTGGCTATTTAACATCCTGGCCAACCCTCTAATTCATTATCCTGTTATTGTCTCCAAGCAGATAAGAACTAGCTTCATCCTTGAAACTTGCATGTCAGTTTCTCACACTCTCATGCACAACAATCCAACACATAGGCACCCTAACCGTAGCACCAAGTGCCCTACCAATAGGAACCCTAACCCTAGCTCCAAGTGCCCTACACATAGGAACCCTAACCCTATCTCCAAGTGCCCTACCCATAGGAACCGTAACCCAAGCTCCAAGGGCCTTACCCATAGGAACCCTAACCCTAGGGCAGGAAGCCCTACCCATAGGAACCCTAACCATAAGGCGGGAAGCCCTACCTATAGGAACCCTAACACTAGCTTCAAGGGCCCTACCCATACGAACCCTAACCCTAGGGCAGGAAGCCCTACCCATAGGAACCCTAACCCTAGCTCCAAGTGCCCTATCAATATGAACTCTAACCCTAGGTCAAAGGGCCCTACCCATAGGAACCCTAACCCTAGGGCGGGAAGCCCTACCCATAGGAAACCTAACCCTAGCTCCATAGGCCCTACTCATAGGCACCCTAACCCTAGCTCCAAGTGCCCTACCAATAGTCACCTTAACCCTGAGGACAAGTGCCCTACCCATAGGAAACCGAACCCTAGGGCGGGAAGCCCTACCCATAGGAACCCTAACCCTAGCTCCAAGTGCCCTTCCCATAGGAAGCCTAATCCTAGGGTGGGAAGCCCTACCTATAGGAACCCTAACCCTAGCTCCAAGTGCCCTACCCATAGGAACCCTAACCCTAGATCCAAGTGCCCTACCCATAGGAACCCTAACCCTAGCTCCAAGGGCCCTACCCATAGGAACCCTAACCCTAGCTCCAAGGGTCCTACCCAAAGAAACCCTAACCCTAGGGCGGGAAGCACTACCCATAGGAACCCTAACCCTAGCTCCAAGTGCTCTAACCATAAGAACCCTAACCCTAGCTCCATGGCCCCTACCCATAGGAACCCTAACGCTAGTGAGGGAAGCCCTACCCATAGGAACCCTAACCATAGCTCCAAGTGCCTTACCCATAGGAACCAGAACCCTAGCTCCAAGGGCCCTACCCATAGGAACATTAACCCTAGGGAGGGAAAACGTACCCATAGGAACCCTAACACTAGCTCCAAGTGCCCTACCCATAGGAACCCTAACCCTAGCTCCAAGTGCCCTACCCATAGGAACCCTAATGCTAGCTCCAAGTGCCCTACCCATAGGAACCCTAACCCTAGCTCCAAGTGCCCTACCAATAGGAACCCTAACCCTAGGGAGGGAAGCACTACCCTTAGGAACCCTAACCCTATCTCCAAGTGCCCTACCTATAGGAACCCTAACCCTATCTCCAAGTGCGCTACCCATAGGAACCCTAACCCTAGCTCCAAGGGCCCTACCCATAGGAACCCTAACCCTAGGGCGGGAAGCCCTACCTATAGGAACCCTAACACTAGCTTCAAGGGCCCTACCCATACGAACCCTACCCTAGGGCAGGAAGTGCTACACATAGGAACCCTAATGCTAGCTCCAAGTGCCCTATCAATATGACCTCTTACCCTAGGTCAAAGGGCCCTACCCATAGGAACCCTAACCCTAGGGCGTGAAGCCCTACCCATAGGAACCCTAACCCTAGCTCCAAGGGTCCTACCCATAGGAACCCTAACCCTAGGGCGGGAAGCCCTACCCATAGGAACCCTAACCCTTGCTCCAAGTGCTCTAACCATAAGAACCCTAACCCTAGCTCCATGGCCCCTACCCATAGGAACCCTAACCCTAGCTTCAAGGGCCCTACCCATACGAACCCTAACCCTAGGGCAGGAAGCCCTACCCATAGGAACCCTAACCCTAGCTCCAAGTGCCCTATCAATATGAACTCTAACCCTAGGTCAAAGGGCCCTACCCATAGGAACCCTAACCCTAGGGCTGGAAGCCCTACCCATAGGAACCATAACCCTAGCTCCATGGGCCCTACTCATAGGCACCCAACCCTAGCTCCAAGTGCCCTACCCATAGTCACCTTAACCCTTAGGACAAGTGCCCTACCCATAGGAAACCGAACCCTAGGGCGGGAAGCCCTACCCATAGGAACCCTAACCCTAGCTCCAAGTGCCCTTCCCATAGGAAGCCTAATCCTAGGGTGGGAAGCCCTACCTATAGGAACCCTAACCCTAGCTCCAAGTGCCCTACCCATAGGAACCCTAACCCTAGCTCCAAGTGCCCTACCCATAGGAACCCTAACCCTAGCTCCAAGGGCCCTACCCATAGGAACCCTAACCCTAGCTCCGAGGGTCCTACCCAAAGAAACCCTAACCCTAGGGCGGGAAGCACTACCCATAGGAACCCTACCCCTAGCTCCAAGGACCCTACACATAGGAACCCTAACCCTAGGGCGGGAAGCCCTACCCATAGGAACCCTAACCCTAGCTCCAAGTGCCCTACCAATAGGAACCCTAACCCTAGGGAGGGAAGCACTACCCTTAGGAACCCTAACCCTATCTCCAAGTGCCCTACCCATAGGAACCCTAACCCTATCTCCAAGTGCCCTACCCATAGGAACCCTAACCCTAGCTCCAAGGGCCCTACCCATAGGAACCCTAACCCTAGGGCGGGAAGCCCTACCTATAGGAACCCTAACACTAGCTTCAAGGGCCCTACCCATACGAACCCTAACCCTAGGGCAGGAAGCCCTACCCATAGGAACCCTAACGCTAGCTCCAAGTGCCCTATCAATATGACCTCTTACCCTAGGTCAAAGGGCCCTACCCATAGGAACCCTAACCCTAGGGCGGGAAGCCGAACCCATAGGAACCCTAACCCTAGCTCCAAGGGTCCTACCCATAGGAACCCTAACCCTAGTGCGGGAAGCCCTACCCATAGGAACCCTAACCCTTGCTCCAAGTGCTCTAACCATAAGAACCCTAACCCTAGCTCCATGGCCCCTACCCATAGAAACCCTAACCCTAGTGAGGGAGGGCCCTACTCATAGGCACCCTAACCCTAGCTCCAAGTGGCCTACGAATAGTCACCCTAACCCTTAGGCCAAGTGCCCTACCCATAGGAACCCTAACCCTAGCTCCAAGTGCCCTACCTATAGGAACCCTGACCCAAGCTCCCTGTGCCATACCCATTGGAACCCTAACCCTAGGGCGGGAAGCCCTACCCATAGGAACCCTAACCCTAGCTCCAAGGGCCATGCCCATAGGAACCCTAACCATAGGGCGGGAAGCCCTACCCATAGGAACCCTAACCCTTGCTCCAAATGCCCTACCCATAGGAAGCCTAACCCTAGGGCTGGAAGCCCTACCTATAGGAACCCTAACCATAGTTCCAAGTGCCCTACCCATAGGCACCCTAACCGTAGCACCAAGTGCCCTACCAATAGGAACCCTAACCCTAGCTCCAAGTGCCCTACACATAGGAACCCTAACCCTAGCTCCAAGTGACCTACCCATAGGAACCGTAACCCAAGCTCCAAGGGCCTTACCCATAGGAACCCTAACCCTAGGGAAGGAAGCCCTACCCATAGGAACCCTAACCCTAGGGCGGGAAGCCCTACCTATGGGAAACCTAAAACTAGATTCAAGGGCCCTACCCATACGAACCCTAACCCTAGGGCAGGAAGCCCTACCCATAGGAACCCTAACCCTAGCTCCAAGTGCCCTATCAATATGAATTCTAACCCTAGGTCAAAGGGCGCTACCCATAGGAACCCTAACCCTAGGGCGGGAAGGCCTACCCATAGGAACGCTAACCCTAGCTCCATGGGCCCTACTCATAGGCACTCTAACCCTAGCTCCAAGTGCCCTACCCATAGTCACCTTAACCCTTAGGACAAGTGCCCTACCCTTAGGAAACCGAACCCTAGGGCGGGAAGCGCTACCCATAGGAACCCTAACCCTAGCTCCAAGTGCCCTTCCCATAGGAAGCCTAATCCTAGGGCGGGAAGCCCTACCTATAGGAACCCTAACCCTAGCTCCAAGTGCCCTACCCATAGGAACCCTAACCCTAGCTCCAAGTGCCCTACCCATAGGAACCCTAACCCTAGCTCCAAGGGCCCTACCCATAGGAACCCTAACCCTAGCTCCAAGGGTCCTACCCATAGAAACCCTAACCCTAGGGCGGGAAGCACTACCCATAGGAACCCTACCCCTATCTCCAAGGACCCTACCCATAGGAACCCTAACCCTAGGGCGGGAAGCCCTACCCATAGGAACCCTAACCCTAGCTCCAAATGCTCTACCCATAAGAACCCTAACCCTAGGGCAGGAAGCACTACCCATAGGAACCCTAACCCTATCTCCAAGTGCGCTACCCATAGGAACCCTAACCCTAGCTCCAAGGGCCCTACCCATAGGAACCCTAACCCTAGGGCGGGAAGCCCTACCTATAGGAACCCTAACACTAGCTTCAAGGGCCCTACCCATACGAACCCTAACCCTAGGGCAGGAAGTGCTACACATAGGAACCCTAATGCTAGCTCCAAGTGCCCTATCAATATGACCTCTTACCCTAGGTCAAAGGGCCCTACCCATAGGAACCCTAACCCTAGGGCGTGAAGCCCTACCCATAGGAACCCTAACCCTAGCTCCAAGGGTCCTACCCATAGGAACCCTAACCCTAGGGCGGGAAGCCCTACCCATAGGAACCCTAACCCTTGCTCCAAGTGCTCTAACCATAAGAACCCTAACCCTAGCTCCATGGCCCCTACCCATAGGAACCCTAACCCTAGCTTCAAGGGCCCTACCCATACGAACCCTAACCCTAGGGCAGGAAGCCCTACCCATAGGAACCCTAACCCTAGCTCCAAGTGCCCTATCAATATGAACTCTAACCCTAGGTCAAAGGGTCCTACCCATAGAAACCCTAACCCTAGGGCGGGAAGCACTACCCATAGGAACCCTACCCCTATCTCCAAGGACCCTACCCATAGGAACCCTAACCCTAGGGTGTGAAGCCCTACCCATAGGAACCCTAACCCTAGCTCCAAGGGTCCTACCCATAGGAACCCTAACCCTAGGGCGGGAAGCACTACCCATAGGAACCCTACCCCTAGCTCCAAGGACCCTACACATAGGAACCCTAACCCTAGGGCGGGAAGCCCTACCCATAGGAACCCTAACCCTAGCTCCAAGTGCCCTACCCATAGGAACCCTAACCCTAGCTCCAAGTGCCCTACCCATAGGAACCCTAACCCTAGCTCCAAGGGCCCTACCCATAGGAACCCTAACCCTAGCTCCAAGGGTCCTACCCAAAGAAACCCTAACCCTAGGGCGGGAAGCACTACCCATAGGAAACCTACCCCTAGCTCCAAGGACCCTACACATAGGAACCCTAACCCTAGGGCGGGAAGCCCTACCCATAGGAACCCTACCCCTAGCTCCAAGGACCCTACACATAGGAACCCTAACCCTAGGGCGGGAAGCCCTACCCATAGGGACCCTAACCCTAGCTCCAAGTGCCCTTCCCATAGGAAGCCTAAACCTAGGGCGGGAAGCCCTACCTATAGGAACCCTAACCCTAGCTCCAAGTGCTCTAGCCACAGGAACCCTAACCCTAGATCCAAGTGCCCTACCCATAGGAACCATAACCCCAGGGAGGGAAGCCCTACCCATAGGAACCCTAACCCTAGCTCCAAGGGCCCTAATCATAGGTTCCCTAACCCTAGCTCCAAGTGCCCTACCCATAGGAATCCTAACCCTAGGGCTGGAAGTCCTACCCATAGGAACCCTAACCCAAGCCCAAGTTCCCTACCCATAGGAAACCTAACCCTAGGGCGGGAAGCCGTACCCATAGGAACCGTAACACTAGCTCCAAGGGCCCTACCCATAGGAACCCTAACCCTAGCTGTAAGTGCCCTACCCATAGGAACATTAACCCTAGTGCGGGAAGCACTACCCATAGGAACCCTAACACTAGCTCCAAGTGCCCTACCCACAGGAAACCTAACCCTAGGGCGGGAAACCGTACCCATAGGAACCCTAACCCTAGCTCCAAGTGCCCTATCAATATGATCTCTAACCCTAGGTCAAAGGGCCCTACCCATAGCAACCCTAACCCTAGGGCGGGAAGCCCTACCCATCGGAACCCTAACCCTAGCTCCAAGGGCCCTACCTATAGGAACCGTAATCTTAGGGCGGGAAGCCATACCCATAGGAACCCTAACCCTAGCTCCAAGTGCTCTACCCATAAGAACCCTAACCCTAGCTCCAAGTGCCCTATCAATATGATCTCTAACCCTAGGTCAAAGGGCCCTACCCATAGCAACCCTAACCCTAGGGAGGGAAGCCCTACCTATAGGAACCCTAACCCTCGCTCCAAGTGCCCTACCCATAGGAAGCCTAAACCTAGGGCGGGAAGCCCTACCTATAGAAACCCTAACCATAGCTCCAAGTGCCCTACCCATAGGAACCAGAACCGCAGCTCCAAGGGCCCTACCCATAGGAACATTAACGCTAGGGCGGGAAAACCTACCCATAGGAACCCTAACACTAGCTCCAAGTGCCCTACCCATAGGAACCCTAACCCTAGGGCAGGAAGCCCTACCCATAGGAACCCTAACCCTAGGGCGGGAAGCCCTACCTATATGAACCCTAACACTAGCTTCAAGGGCCCTACCCATACGAACCCTAATCCAAGGGCAGGAAGCCCTACCCATAGGAACCCTAACCCTAGCTCCAAGTGCCCTATCAATATGAACTCTAACCCTAGGTCAAAGGGCGCTACCCATAGGAACCCTAACCCTAGGGCGGGAAGCCCTACCCATAGGAACCCTAACCCTAGCTCCATGGGCCCTACTCATAGGCACCCTAACCCTAGCTCCAAGTGCCCTACCCATAGTCACCTTAACCCTTAGGACAAGTGCCCTACCCTTAGGAAACCGAACCCTAGGGCGGGAAGCCCTACCCATAGGAACCCTAACCCTAGCTCCAAGTGCCCTTCCCATAGGAACCCTAACCCTAGCTCCAAGGGCCCTACCCATAGGAACCCTAACCCTATCTCCAATGGTCCTACCCATAGAAACCCTAACCCTAGGGCGGGAAGCACTACCCATAGGAACCCTACCCCTAGCTCCAAGGACCCTACCCATAGGAACCCTAACCCTAGGGCGGGAAGCCCTACCCATAGGAACCCTAACCATAGCTCCAAGTGACCTACCCATAGGAAACCTAACCCTAGGGCGGGAAGCCCTACCCATAGGGACCCTAACCCTATCTCCAAGTGCCCTCCCATAGGAAGCCTAAACCTAGGGCGGGAAGCCCTACCTATAGGAACCCTAACCCTAGCTCCAAGTGCTCTAGCCACAGGAACCCTAACCCTAGATCCAAGTGCCCTACCCATAGGAACCCTAACCCCAGGGAGGGAAGCCCTACCCATAGGAACCCTAACCCTAGCTCCAAGGGCCCTAATCATAGGTACCCTAACCCTAGCTCCAAGTGCCCTACCCATAGGAATCCTAACCCTAGGGCTGGAAGTCCTAAGCATAGGAACCCTAACCCAAGCCCAAGTTCCCTACCCATAGTAAACCTAACCCTAAGGCGGGAAGCCCTACCCATAGGAACCGTAACACTAGCTCCAAGGGCCCTACCCATAGGAACCCTAACCCTAGCTGTAAGTGCCCTACCCATAGGAACATTAACCCTAGGGCGGGAAGCCCTACCCATAGGAACCCTAACACTAGCTCCAAGTGCCCTACCCATAGGAAACCTAACCCTAGGGCGGGAAGCCGTACCCATAGGAACCCTAACCCTAGCTCCATGTGCCCTATCAATATGATCTCTAACCCTAGGTCAAAGGGCCCTACCCATAGGAACCCTAACCCTAGGGCGGGAAGCCCTACCCTTCGGAACCCTAACCCTAGCTCCAAGAGCCCTACCCATAGGAACCGTAATCTTAGGGCGGGAAGCCATACCCATAGGAACCCTAACCCTAGCTCCAAGTGCTCTACCCATAAGAACCCTAACCCTAGCTCCATGGCCCCTACCCATAGGAACTCTAACCCTAGGGAGGTTAGCCCTACCTATAGGAACCCTAACCCTCGCTCCAAGTGCCCTACCCATAGGAAGCCAAAACCTAGGACGGGAAGCCCTACCTATAGAAACCCTAACCATAGCTCCAAGTGCCCTACCCATAGGAACCAGAACCCTAGCTCCAAGGGCCCTACCCATAGGAACATTAACCCTAGGGCGGGAAAACCTACCCATAGGAACCCTAACACTAGATCCAAGTGCCCTACCCATAGGAACCCTAACCCTAGGGAGTGAAGCACTACCCATAGGAACCCTAACCCTAGCTCAAAGGGCCCTACCCATAGGAATGCTAACCCTAGCTCCAAGGGCCCTACTCATAGGCACCCTAACGCTAGCTCCAAGTGCCCTACCCATAGGCACCCTAACCGTAGCGCCAAGTGCCGTACCCATAGGAACCCTAACCCTAGCTCCAAGTGCCCTACCCATCGGAACCCTAACCCTAGCTTCAAGAGCCCTACCCACAGGAACCCTAACCCTAGGGCAGGAAGCCCTACCCATAGAAACCCTGACCCTAGCTCCAAGTGCCCTATCAATAGGAACCCTAACCCAAGGTCCAAGGGCACTTCCCATAGGAACCCTAACCCTAGGGCGGGAAGCCCTACCCATAGGAACCCTAACCCTAGGGCGGGAAGCCCTACCCATAGGAACCCTAACCCTAGCACCAAGAGCACTACCCATATGAACCCTAACCCTAGGGAGGGAAGCCCTACCCATAGGAACCCGACCCCTAGTTCCAAGGGCCTTACCCATAGGAACCCTAACCCTAGGGTGGGAAGCCCTACCCATAGGAACCCTAACCCTAGCTCCAAGTGCCCTACCCATAGAAACCCTGACCCTAGCTCCAAGTGCCCTACTCATAGGAACCCGAACTCTAGCTCCAAGGGCACTTCCCATAGGAACCCTAACCCTAGGGCGGGAAGCCCTACCCATAGGAACCCTAACCCTAGGGCGGGAAGCCCTACCCATAGGCACCCTAACCCTAGCTCCAAGGTCCCTACTCATAGGCACACTAACCCTAGCTCCAAGTCCCCTACCCATAGTCACCCTAACCCTAGCGCCAAGTGCCCTACCCATAGGAAGCCTAAACCTAGGGCGGGAAGCCCTACCTATAGGAACCCTAACCCTAGCTCCAAGTGCCCTACCCATAGCCATCCTAACCCTAGCTCCAAGAGCCTACCCATAGCACCCCTAACCCTAGCTCAAAGTGCCCTACCAATAGGAAGCCTAACCCTTGGGCTGGAAGCCCTACCCATAGGAACCCTAACCATAGCTCCAAGTGCCCTACCCATAGGAACCCTAAACCTAGGGAGGGAAGCCCTACCCATAGGAACCCTAACCCTAGCTCCAAGTGCCCTTCCCATAGGCACCCTAACCGTAGCGCCAAGTGCCCTACCCATAGGAACCCTAACCCAATCTCCAAGTGCCCTACCCATAGGAACCCTAACTCTAGCTTCAAGAGCCCTACCCATACGAACCCTAACACTAGGGCAGGAAGCCCTACCCATAGGAACCCTGACCCTAGCTCCAAGTGCCCTACCCATAGGAAGCCTAAACCTAGGGCGGGAAGCCCTACCTATAGGAACTCTACCCCTAGCTCCATGTGCCCTACCCATAGGAACCAGAACCCTAGCTCCAAGGGCCCTACCCATAGGAACATTAACCCTAGGGCGGGAAAACCTACCAATAGGAACCCTAACCCTAGCTCAAAGGGCCCTACCCATAGGAACGCTAACCCTAGCTCCAAGGGCCCTACTCATAGGCACCCTAACCCTAGCTCCAGTGCCCTACCCATAGGCACCCTAACCGTAGCGCCAAGTGCCGTACCCATAGGAACCCTAACCCTAGCTCCAAGTGCCCTACCCATCGGAACCCTAACCCTAGCTCCAAGAGCCCTACCCACAGGAACCCTAACCCTAGCTCCAAGAGCCCTACCCATAGGAACCCTAACCCTAGGGCGGGAAGCCCTACCCATAGGAACCCTAACCCTAGGGCGGGAAGCCCTACCCATAGGAACCCTACCCCTAGCTTCAAGTGCCCTACCCATAGGAACCCCAAGCAACTAGGTCCAAGTGCCCTACCCATAGGAACCCTAACCCTAGGGCGGGAAGCCCTACCCATAGGAACCCTAACCCTAGCACCAAGAGCACTACCCATATGAACCCTAACCCTAGGGAGGGAAGCCCTACCCATAGGAACCCGACCCCTAGCTCCAAGGGCCTTACCCATAGGAACCCTAACCCTAGGGCGGGAAGCCCTACCCATAGGAACCCTAACCCTAGCTCCAAGTGCCCTAACCACAGGAACCCTAACCCTAGCTCCAAGGGCCCTACTCATAGGAACCCGAACTCTAGCTCCAAGGGCACTACTGATAGGAACATTAACACTAGGGCAGGAAGCCCTACCCAAACGAACCCTAACCCTAGCTCTAAGGGCCCTACCCATAGGAACCCTAACCCTAGAGCGGGAAGCCCTACCCATAGGAACCCTAACCCTAGCTCCAAGGGCCCTACCCATAGGCACCCTAACCCTAGGGTGTGCAGCCCTACCCATAGGCACCCTAACCCTAGCTCCAAGGGCCCTACTCATAGGCACACTAACCCTAGCTCCAAGTGCCCTACCCATAGTCACCCTAACCCTAGCGCCAAGTGCCCTACCCATAGGAAGCCTAAACCTAGGGCGGGAAGCCCTACCTATAGGAACCCTAACGCTAGCTCCAAGTGCCCTACCCATAGCAACCCTAACCCTAGCTCCAAGAGCCTACCCATAGTCACCCTAACCCTAGCGCCAAGTGCCCTACCCATAGGAACCCTAAACCTAGGAAGGGAAGCCCTACCCATAGGAACCCTAACCCTAGCTCCAAGTGCCCTTCCCATAGGCACCCTAACCGTAGCGCCAAGTGCCCTACCCATAGGAACCGTAACCCTAGCTCCAAGTGCCCTACCAATAGGAACCCTAACCCTATCTCCAAGTGCCCTACCCATAATCACCCTTACCCTAGCGCCAAGTGCCCTACCCATAGGAACTCTAAACCTAGGAAGGGAAGCCCTACCATAGGAACCCTAACCCTAGCTCCAAGTGCCCTTCCCATAGGCACCCTAACCGTAGCGCCAAGTGCCCTACCCATAGGAACCCTAACCCTAGCTCCAAGTGCCCTACCCATAGGAAACCTAACCCTATCTCCAAGTGCCCTACCCATAGGAACCCTAAACGTAGCTCCAAGGGCCCTACCCATAGGAACCCTAACCCTAGGGCGGTAATCCCTACCTATAGGAACCCTAACACTAGCTTCAAGGGCCCTACCCATACGAACCCTAACCCTAGGGCAGGAAGTCCTACCCATAGGAACCCTAACCCTAGCTCCAAGTGCCCTATCAATATGACCTCTTACCCTAGGTCAAAGGGCCCTACCCATAGGCACCCTAAACCTAGCTCCAAGTGCCCTACCCATAGGCACCCTAACCGTAGCGCCAAGTGCCGTACCCATCGGAACCCTAACCCTAGTTCCAAGAGCCCTACCCACAGGAACCCTAACACAAGGGCGGGAAGCCCTACCCATAGGAACCCTAACACTAGCTCCAAGGGCCCTACCCATAGGAACCCTAACCCTAGGGCAGGAAGCCCTACCCTAGGGAACGCTAACCCTAGCTCCAAGTGCCCTATCAATAGGAACCCTAACCCAAGGTCCAAGGGCACTTCCCATAGAAACCCTAACCCTAGGGCGGGAAGCCCTAACCATAGGAACCCTAACCCTAGGGCGGGAAGCCCTACCCATAGGAACCCTACCCCTAGCTTCAAGTGCCCTACCCATAGGAACCCTAGCAACTAGTTCCAAGTGCCCTACCCATAGGAACCCTAACCCTAGGGCGGGAAGCCCTACCCATAGGAACCCTAACCCTAGCACCAAGAGCACTACCCATATGAACCCTAACCCTAGGGAGGGAAGCCCTACCCATAGGAACCCAAACCCTAGCTCCAAGGGCCCTACCCATAGGAACCCTAACCCTAGGGCGGGAAGCCCTACCCATAGGAACCCTAACCCTAGCTCTAAGGGCCCTACACATAGGGACCCTAACCCTAGAGCGGGAAGCCCTACCCAAGGAACCCTAATACTAGCTCCAAGGGCCCTACCCATAGGAACCCTAACCCTAGGGCGGGAAGCCCTACCCATAGGAACCCTAACCCTAGCTCCAAGGGCCCTACTCATAGGCACCCTAACCCTAGCTCCAAGTGCCCTACCCATAGTCACCCAAACCCTAGCGCCAAGTTCCCTACCCATAGGAAGCTTAAACCTAGCTCAAAGTGCCCTACCCATAGGAAGCCTAACCCTAGGGCTGGAAGCCCTACCCATAGGAACCCTAACCATAGCTCCAAGTGCCCTACCCATAGGAAATCTAAACCTAGGGAGGGAAGCCCTACCCTTAGGAACCCTAACCGTAGCTCAAGTGCCCTACCCACAGGAACCCTAACCCTAGATCCAAGTGCCCTACCCATAGGAACCCTAACCCTGGCTCCAAGGACCCTACCCCTAGGAACCCTAACCCTAGAGCGGGATGCCCTACCTATAGGAACCCAAACAGTAGCTTCAAGGGCCCTACCCATATGAACCCTAACCCTAGGGCGGGAAGCCCTACCCATAGGAACCCTAACCCGAGCTCCAAGTGCTCTAACCATAAGAACCCTAACCCTAGCTCCATCGCCCCTACCCATAGGAACCCTAACTCTAGGGAGGGAAGACCTACCCATAGGAACCCTAACCCTAGCTCCAAGTGCCCTACCCATAGGAAGCCTAAACCTAGGGCGGGAAGCCCTACCTATAGAAACCCGAACCCTAGCTCGAAGTGACCTACCCATAGGAACCAGAACCCTAGCTCCAAGGGCCCTACCCATAGGAACATTAACCCTAGGGCGGGAAAACCTACCCATAGGAACCCTAACCCTAGCTCCAAGGGCCCTACTCATAGGCACCCTAACCCTAGCTCCAAGTGCCGTACCCATAGGCACCCTAACCATACCGCCAAGTGCCGTACCCATAGGAACCCTAACCCTAGCTCCAAGTGCCCTACCCATCGGAACCCTAACCCTAGCTCCAAGAGCCCTACCCACAGGAACCCTAACCCTAGGGCATGAAGCCCTACCCATAGGAACCTGACAGTAGCTCCAAGTGCCCTATCAATAGGAACCCTAACCCAAGGTCCAAGGGCACTTCCCATAGGAACCCTAACCCAAGGGCGGGAAGCCCTACCCATAGGAACCCTAACCCTAGGGCGGGAAGCCCTACCCATAGGAACCCTACCCCTAGCTTCAAGTGCCCTACCCATAGGAACCCTAGCAACTAGTTCCAAGTGCCCTACCCATAGGAACCCTAACCCTAGGGCGGGAAGCCCTACCCATAGGAACCCTAACCCTAGCACCAAGAGCACTACCCATAGGAACCCAAACCCTAGCTCCAAGGGCCCTACCCATAGGAACCCTAACCCTAGGGCGGGAAGCCCTACCCATAGGAACCCTAACCCTAGCTCTAAGAGCCCTACACATAGGGACCCTAACCCTAGAGCGGGAAGCCCTACCCAAGGAACCCTAATACTAGCTCCAAGGGCCCTACCCATAGGAACCCTAACCCTAGGGCGGGAAGCCCTACCCATAGGAACCCTAACCCTAGCTCCAAGGGCCCTACTCATAGGCACCCTAACCCTAGCTCCAAGTGCCCTACCCATAGTCACCCAAACCTTAGCGCCAAGTGCCCTACCCATAGGAAGCTTAATCCTAGCTCAAAGTGCCCTACCCATAGGAAGCCTAACCCTAGGGCTGGAAACCCTACCCATAGGAACCCTAACCATAGCTCCAAGTGCCCTACCCATAGGAACCCTAAACCTAGGGAGGGAAGCCCTACCCTTAGGAAACCTAACCGTAGCTCAAGTGCCCTACCCACAGGAACCCTAACCCTAGGGAGGGAAGCCCTACCTATAGGAACCCTAACCCTAGCTCCAAGTGCTCTAGCCACAGGAACACTAACCCTAGCTCCAAGTTCCCTACCTATAGGAACCCTAACCCAAGCTCCAAGTGCCATACCCATTGGAACCCTAACCCTAGGGCGGGAAGCCCTACCCATAGGAACCCTAACCCTAGCTCCAAGGGTCCTGCCCATAGGAACCCTAACCCTAGGGCGGGAAGCCCTACCCATAAGAACCCTAATCCTAGCTCCAAATGCCCTACCCATAGGAAGCCTAACCCTAGGGCTGGAAGCCCTACCCATAGGAACCCTAACCATAGTTCCAAGTGCCCTACCCATAGGAACCCTAAACCTAGGGCGGGAAGCCCTACCCATAGGAACCCTAACCCTAGGGCGGGAAGCACTACCCATAGGAACCCTACCCCTAGCTCCAAGTACCCTACCCATAGAACCCTAACCCTAGCACGGGAAGCCCTACCCATAGGAACCCTAACCCTAGCTCCAAGGCCCCTACCCATAGGAACACTAACCCTAGGGCGGGAAGCCCTACCCATAGGAACCCTAACCCTAGCTCCAAGTGCACTACCCATAGGAACCCTAACCCTAGGTCGGGAAACCCTACCCATAGGAACCCTAACCTTAGGGAGGGAAGCCCTACCTATAGGAACCCTAACCCTAGCTCCAAGTGCTCTAGCCACAGGAACACTAACCCTAGCTCCAAGTTCCCTACCTATAGGAACCCTAACCCAAGCTCCAAGGCCCCTACCCATAGGAACACTAACCCTAGGGCGGGAAGCCCTACCCATAGGAACCCTAACCCTAGCTCCAAGTGCACTACCCATAGGAACCCTAACCCTAGGTCGGGAAACCCTACCCATAGGAACCCTAACCCTAGGGAGGGAAGCCCTACCTATAGGAACCCTAACCCTAGCTCCAAGTGCTCTAGCCACAGGAACACTAACCCTAGCTCCAAGTTCCCTACCTATAGGAACCCTAACCCAAGCTCCAAGTGCCATACCCATTGGAACCCTAACCCTAAGGCGGGAAGCCCTACCCATAGGAACCCTAACCCTAGCTCCAAGGGTCCTGCCCATAGGAACCCTAACCCTAGGGCGGGAAGCCCTACCCATAAGAACCCTAATCCTAGCTCCAAATGCCCTACCCATAGGAAGCCTAACCCTAGGGCTGGAAGCCCTACCCATAGGAACCCTAACCATAGTTCCAAGTGCCCTACCCATAGGAACCCTAAACCTAGGGCGGGAAGCCCTACCCATAGGAACCCTAACCCTAGCTCCAAGGCCCCTACCCATAGGAACACTAACCCTAGGGCGGGAAGCCCTACCCATAGGAACCCTAACCCTAGCTCCAAGTGCACTACCCATAGGAACCCTAACCCTAGGTCGGGAAACCCTACCCATAGGAACCCTAACCCTAGGGAGGGAAGCCCTACCTATAGGAACCCTAACCCTAGCTCCAAGTGCTCTAGCCACAGGAACACTAACCCTAGCTCCAAGTTCCCTACCTATAGGAACCCTAACCCAAGCTCCAAGTGCCATACCCATTGGAACCCTAACCCTAGGGCGGGAAGCCCTACCCATAGGAACCCTAACCCTAGCTCCAAGGGTCCTGCCCATAGGAACCCTAACCCTAGGGCGGGAAGCCCTACCCATAAGAACCCTAATCCTAGCTCCAAATGCCCTACCCATAGGAAGCCTAACCCTAGGGCTGGAAGCCCTACCCATAGGAACCCTAACCATAGTTCCAAGTGCCCTACCCATAGGAACCCTAAACCTAGGGCGGGAAGCCCTACCCATAGGAACCCTAACCCTAGGGCGGGAAGCACTACCCATAGGAACCCTACCCCTAGCTCCAAGTACCCTACCCATAGAACCCTAACCCTAGCGCGGGAAGCCCTACCCATAGGAACCCTAACCCTAGCTCCAAGGCCCCTACCCATAGGAACACTAACCCTAGGGCGGGAAGCCCTACCCATAGGAACCCTAACCCTAGCTCCAAGTGCACTACCCATAGGAACCCTAACCCTAGGTCGGGAAACCCTACGCATAGGAACCCTAACCCTAGCTTCAAGTGCCCTACCCATAGGAACCATTTCCCTAGCTCTAAGGGCCCTACCTATAGCAACCCTAACCCTCGCTCCAAGTGCCCTACCCATAGTAACCCTAACCCTAGGGAGGAAAGCCCTACCCATAGGAACCCTAACCCTAGCTCCAAGTGCCCTACCCATAGGAACCATAACCCTAGCTCCTAGGGCCCTACCCATAGGAACCCTAACCGTAGCTCCAAGTGCCCTACACATAGGAACCCTTACCCTAAGGAGAGAAGCCCTACCCATAGGCACCCTAACCCTAGCTCCAAGGGCCCTACCCATAGGCACCCTAACCCTAGCTCCAAGGGCCCTACCTATAGGCACCCTAACCCTAGCGCCAAGTGCCCTACCCATATGAACCCTAACCCTAGCTGCAAGTGCCCTACGTATAGGAACCCTAACCCAAGCTTCAAGTGCCCTACCCATAGGAACCCTAACCCTAGCTCCAAGGGCCCTACCCATAGGAAAATTAACCCTAGGGCGGGAAGCCCTACCCATAGGAACCCTAACACTAGCTCCAAGTGCCCTACCCATAGGAAACCTAACCCTAGGGCGGGAAGCCCTACCCATAGGAACCCGAACCCTAGCTCCAAGTGCCCTACCCGTAGGAACCCTAACACTAGCTCCAAGGACCCTACCCATGGGAACCCTTACCCTAGGGTGGGAAGCCCTACCCATAGTAACCCTAACCCTAAGGAGGGAAGACCTACCCATAGGAACCCTAACTCTAGCTCCAAGTGCCCTACCCATAGGAACCAGAACCCTAGCTCCAAAGGCCCTACCCATAGGAACATTAACCCTAGGGCGGGAAGCCCTACCCATAGCAACCCTAACCCTAGCTCCCAGTGCCCTACCCATAGGACCCCTAACCCTAGGGAGGGAAGCCCTACCCATAGGAACCCTAACCCTAGCTCCAAGGGCCCTACTCATAGGCACCCTAACCCTAGCTGCAAGTGCCTACCTATAGGAACCCTAACCCTAGCTCCAAGGGCCCTACTCATAGGCACCCTAACCCTAGCTGCAAGTGTCTACCTATAGGAACCCTAACCCAAGCTTCAAGTGCCCTTCCCATAGGAACCCTAACCCAAGCTCCAAGGCCCCTACCCATAGGAACCCTAACCCTAGCTTCAAGTGCCCTACGCATACGAACCCTAACCATAGCTCCAAGGCCCCTACCAATAGTCACCCTAACCCTAGGGAGGGAAGCCCTACCCATAGGAACCCTAACCCTAGCTACAAGTGCCCTACCCATAGGAAGCCTAAACCTAGGGCGGGAAGCCCTACCTATAGGAACCCTAACCCTAGCTCCAAGTGCCCTACCCATAGGAACCAGAACCCAAGCTCCAAGGGCCCTACCCATAGGAACATTTACCCTAGGGCGGGAAGCCCTACCCATAGGAACCCTAACACTAGCTCCAAGTGCCCTACCCATAGAAAACCTAACCCTAGGGAGGGAAGCCCTACCCATAGGAACCCTAACCCTAGCTCCAAGTGCCCTACCCATAGAAACCCTAACACTAGCTCCAAGGGCCCTACCCATAGGAACCCTAACCCTAGGGCGGGAAGCCCTACCCTTAGGAAACCTAACCCTAGTACGAAGTGCCCTACCTATAGCAACCCGAACCCTAGCTCTAAGTGCCCTACCCATAGGAAGCCTAACCCTTGGGCTGGAAGCCCTACTCACAGGAACCCTAACCCTAGCTCCAAGTGCCCTACCCATAGGAAGCCTAAACCTAGGGCGGGAAGTCCTACCTATAGGAACACTAACCCTACCTCGAAGTGCCCTACCCATAGGAACCATTTCCCTAGCTCTAAGGACCCTACCTATAGCAACCCTAACCCTCGCTCCAAGTGCCCTACCCATAGGAAGCCTAACCCTAGGGCTGGAAGCCCTACCCATAGGAACCCTAATACTAGCTCCAAGTGCCCTACCCATAGGAACCCTGAGCATAGCTCCAAGTGCCCTACCCATAGGAACCCTAACCCTAGCTCCATGGGCCCTACTGATAGGCAACGTAACCCTAGATCCAAGTGCCCTACCCATAGTAACCCTAAACCTAGCTCCAAGTGCCCTACCTATAGGAACCCTAACCCAAGCTCCAAGTGCCATACCCATTGGAACCCTAACCCTAGGGCGGGAAGCCCTACCCATAGGAACCCTAACCCTAGCTCCAAGGGTCCTGCCCATAGGAACCCTAACCCTAGGGCGGGAAGCCCTACCCATAAGAACCCTAATCCTAGCTCCAAATGCCCTACCCATAGGAAGCCTAACCCTAGGGCTGGAAGCCCTACCCATAGGAACCCTAACCATAGTTCCAAGTGCCCTACCCATAGGAACCCTAAACCTAGGGCGGGAAGCCCTACCCATAGGAACCCTAACCCTAGAGCGGGAAGCACTACCCATAGGAACCCTACCCCTAGCTCCAAGTACCCTACCCATAGAACCCTACCCCTAGGGCGGGAAGCCCTACCCATAGGAACCCTAACCCTAGCTCCAAGTGCACTACCCATAGGAACCCTAACCCTAGGTCGGGAAACCCTACGCATAGGAACCCTAACCCTAGCTTCAAGTGCCCTACCCATAGGAAACCGAACCCTAGGGCGGGAAGCCCTACCCATAGGAACCCAAACCCTAGCTCCAAGTGCCCTTCCCATAGGAAGCCTAAACCTAGGGCGGGAAGCCCTACCTACAGGAACCCTAAACCTAGGGAGGGAAGCCATACCCATTGGACCCCTAACCCTAGCTCCAAGTGCCCTACCCATAGCCACCCTAACCCAAGCTCCAAGTGCCCTACCCATATGAACCCTAACCCTAGCTCCAAGGGCCCTACCCATAGGAACCCTATCCCTAGGGCTGGAAGCACTACCCAGAGGAACCCTAACCCTAGCTCCAAGGCCCCTACCCATAGGAACCCTAACTCTAGGGCGGGAAGCCCTACCCATAGGAACCCTAACCCTAGCTCCAAGTGCACTACCCATAGGAACCCTAACCCTAGGTCGGGAAACCCTACGCATAGGAACCCTAACCCTAGCTTCAAGTGCCCTACCCATAGGAACCCTAACCCTAGCTTCAAGTGCCCTACTCATAGGAACCCTAACCCTAGGGCGAGAAGCCCTACCCATAGGAACCCTAACCCTAGCTCCAAGTGCGCTACCCATAGGAACCAGAACCCTATCTCCAAGGGCCCTACCCATAGAAACATTAACCCTAGGGCGGGAAAACCTCCCCCTAGGAACCCTAACCCTAGCTCCAACTGCCCTACCCATAGGAACCCTAACCCTAGCTCCAAGTGCCCTACCCATAGGAACCCTAACCCTAGGGAGGGAAGCACTACCCATAGGAACCCTAACCCTAACTCCAAGGGCCCTACCCATAGGAACCCTAACCCTAGCTCCAAGGGCCCTACTGATAGGAAACGTAACCCTAGCTCCAAGTGCCCTACCCATAGTAACCCTAACCCTAGCTCCAAGTGCCCTACTCATAAGAACCCGAACATTAGCTCCAAGGGCCCTACCCATAGGAACATTAACACTAGGTCAGGAAGCCCTACCCATAGGAACCCTAACCCTAGCTATAAGGGTCCTACCCATAGGAACCCTAACCCTAGAGCGGGAAGCCCTACCCATAGGAACCCTAACCCTAGCTCCAAGGGCCCTAACCATAGGAACCCTAACCCTAGGGCGGGAAGCCCTACCCATAGGAACCCTAACCCTAGCTCCAAGGGCCCTACTCATAGGCACCCTAACCCTAGCTCCAAGTGCCCTACCCATAGTCACCCTAACCCTTAGGACAAGTGCCCTTCCCATAGGATGCCTAATCCTAGGGCGGGAAGCCCTACCTATAGGAATCCTAACCCTAGCTCCAAGTGCCCTACCTATAGGAACCCTAACCCAAGCTCCAAGTGCCATACCCATTGGAACCCTAACCCTAGGGCGGGAAGCCCTACCCATAGGAAGCCTAACCCTAGCTCCAAGGGCCCTGCCCATAGGAACCCTAACCCTAGGGCGGGAAGCCCTACCCATAAGAACCCTAATCCTAGCTCCAAATGCCCTACCCATAGGAAGCCTAACCCTAGGGCTGGAAGCCCTACCAATAGGAACCCTAACCATAGTTCCAAGTGCCCTACCCATAGGACCCCTAAACCTAGGGAGGGAAGCCCTACCCATAGGAACCCTAACCCTAGCTCCAAGGGCCCTACCTATAGGAACCCTAACCCTAGCACCAAGGGCCCTACTCATAGGCACCCTAACCCTAGCTCCAAGTGCCATGCCCATAGGCACCCTAACCGTAGCGCCAAGTGCCCTACCAATAGGAACCCTAACCCTAGCTCCAAGTGCCCTACCCATAGGAACCCTAACCCTAGCTCCAAGTGCCCTACCCATAGGAACCCTTACCCTAGCTCCAAGGGCCCTACCCATAGGAACCCTAACCCTAGCTCCAAGTGCCCTATCAATAGGAACTCTAACCCTAGGGCGGGAAGCCCTACCCATAGGAACCCTAACCCTAACTCCAAGGGTCCTACCCATAGGAACCCTAACCCAAGGGCGGGAAGCACTACCCATAGGAACCCTACCCCTAGCTCCAAGTACCCTACCCATAGAACCCTAACCCTAGCGCGGGAAGCCCTACCCATAGGAACCCTAACCCTAGCTCCAAGTGCCCTACCCATAGGAACCCTAACCATAGCTCCAAGTACCCTACCCATGGGAATCCTAAAGCTAGGGAGGGAAGCCCTACCCATAGGAACCCTAACCCTAGCTCCTAGGGCCCTACTCATAGGCACCCTAACCCTAGCTCCAAGTGTCTTACCCATAGGCACCCTAACCCTAACGCCAAGTGCCCTACCCATATGAACCCTAACCCTAGCTTCAAGTGCCCTACGCATACGAACCCTAACCATAGCTCCAAGGCCCCTACCCATAGTCACCCTAACCCTAGGGAGGGAAGCCCTTCCCATAGGAACCCTAACCCTAGCTACAAGTGCCCTACCCATAGGAAGCCTAAACCTAGGCCGGGAAGCCCTACCTATAGGAACCCTAACCCTAGCTCCAAGTGCCCTACCCATAGGAACCAGAACCCAAGCTCCAAGGGCCCTACCAATAGGAACATTTACCCTAGGGCGGGAAGCCCTACCCATAGGAACCCTAACACTAGCTCCAAGTGCCCTACCCATAGAAAACCTAACCCTAGGGAGGTAAGCCCTACCCATAGGAACCCTAACCCTAGCTCCAAGTGCCCTACCCATAGAAACCCTAACACTAGCTCCAAGGGCCCTACCCATAGGAACCCTAACCCTAGGGCGGGAAGCCCTACCTATAGGAACCCTAACCCTAGTACCAAGTGCCCTACCTATAGCAACCCGAACCCTAGCTCCAAGTGCCCTACCCATAGGAAGCCTAACCCTTGGGCTGGAAGCCCTACTCACAGGAACCCTAACCCTAGCTCCAAGTGCCCTACCCATAGGAAGCCTAAACCTAGGGCGGGAAGTCCTACCTATAGGAACACTAACCCTACCTCGAAGTGCCCTACCCATAGGAACCATTTCCCTAGCTCTAAGGACCCTACCTTTAGCAACCCTAACCCTCGCTCCAAGTGCCCTACCCATAGGAAGCCTAACCCTAGGGCTGGAAGCCCTACCCATAGGAACCCTAATACTAGCTCCAAGTGCCCTACCCATAGGAACCCTGAGCATAGCTCCAAGTGCCCTACCCATAGGAACCCTAACCCTAGCTCCATGGGCCCTACTGATAGGCAACGTAACCCTAGATCCAAGTGCCCTACCCATAGTAACCCTAAACCTAGCTCCAAGTGCCCTACTCATAGGAACCCGAACACTAGCTCCAAGGGCCCTACCCATAGGAACATTAACACTAGGGCAGGAAGCCCTACCCATAGGAACCCTAACCCTAGCTCTAAGGGTCCTACCCATAGGAACCCTAACCCTAGAGCGGGAAGCCCTACCCATAGGAACCCTAACCCTAGCTCCAAGTGCCATACCCATTGGAACCCTAACCCTAGGGCGGGAAGCCCTACCCATAGGAACCCTAACCCTAGCTCCAAGGGTCCTGCCCATAGGAACCCTAACCCTAGGGCGGGAAGCCCTACCCATAAGAACCCTAATCCTAGCTCCAAATGCCCTACCCATAGGAAGCCTAACCCTAGGGCTGGAAGCCCTACCCATAGGAACCCTAACCATAGTTCCAAGTGCCCTACCCATAGGAACCCTAAACCTAGGGCGGGAAGCCCTACCCATAGGAACCCTAACCCTAGGGCGGGAAGCACTACCCATAGGAACCCTACCCCTAGCTCCAAGTACCCTACCCATAGAACCCTAACCCTAGCGCGGGAAGCCCTACCCATAGGAACCCTAACCCTAGCTCCAAGGCCCCTACCCATAGGAACACTAACCCTAGGGCGGGAAGCCCTAACCATAGGAACCCTAACCCTAGCTCCAAGTGCACTACCCATAGGAACCCTAACCCTAGGTCGGGAAACCCTACGCATAGGAACCCTAACCCTAGGGCGGGAAGCCCTACCCTTAGGAACCCTAACCCTAGATCCAAGTGACCTACCCATAGGAAGCCTAAACCTAGGGTGGGAAGCCCTACCCATAGCAACCCTAACCATAGCTCCAAGTGCCCTAACTATAGTAACCCTAACCCTATCTCCAAGTGCCCTACCCATAGGAACCCTAACCCTAGGGCTGGAAGCCCTACCCATAGGAACCCTAAACCTAGCTTCAAGTGCCCTACCCATAGGAACCCTAACCATAGCTCCAAGGCCCCTACCCATAGTAACCCTAACCCTAAGGAGGGAAGACCTACCCATAGGAACCCTAACCCTAGATCCAAGTGACCTACCCATAGGAAGCCTAAACCTAGGGTGGGAAGCCCTACCCATAGCAACCCTAACCATAGCTCCAAGTGCCCTAACTATAGTAACCCTAACCCTATCTCCAAGTGCCCTACCCATAGGAACCCTAACCCTAGGGCTGGAAGCCCTACCCATAGGAACCCTAAACCTAGCTTCAAGTGCCCTACCCATAGGAACCCTAACCATAGCTCCAAGGCCCCTACCCATAGTAACCCTAACCCTAAGGAGGGAAGACCTACCCATAGGAACCCTAACTCTAGCTTCAAGTGCCCTACCCATAGGAAGCCTAAACCTAGGGCGAGAAGCCCTACCTATAGGAACACTAACCATAGCTCCAAGTGCCCTACCCATAGGAACCAGAACCCTAGCTCCAAGGGCCCTACCCATAGGAACATTAACCCTAGGGCGGGAAGCCCTACCCATAGCAACCCTAACCCTAGCTCCCAGTGCCCTACCCATAGGACCCCTAACCCTAGGGAGGGAAGCCCTACCCATAGGAACCCTAACCCTAGCTCCAAGGGCCCTACTCATAGGCACCCTAACCCTAGCTGCAAGTGCCTACCTATAGGAACCCTAACCCAAGCTTCAAGTGCCCTTCCCATAGGAACCCTAACCCAAGCTCCAAGGCCCCTACCCATAGGAACCCTAACCCTAGCTTCAAGTGCCCTACGCATACGAACCCTAACCATAGCTCCAAGGCCCCTACCCATAGTCACCCTAACCCTAGGGAGGAAGCCCTACCCATAGGAACCCTAACCCTAGCTACAAGTGCCCTACCCATAGGAAGCCTAAACCTAGGGCGGGAAGCCCTACCTATAGGAACCCTAACCCTAGCTCCAAGTGCCCTACCCATAGGAACCCTAACCCTAGCTCCAAGTGCCCTACCCATAGAAACCCTAACACTAGCTCCAAGGGCCCTACCCATAGGAACCCTAACCCTAGGGCGGGAAGCCCTACCCTTAGGAAACCTAACCCTAGCTCCAAGTGCCCTACCCATTTGAAGCCTAAACCTAGGACGGGAAGCCCTACCTATAGGAACCCTAACCCTAGTACCAAGTGCCCTACCTATAGCAACCCGAACCCTAGCTCCAAGTGCCCTACCCATAGGAAGCCTAACCCTTGGGCTGGAAGCCCTACTCACAGGAACCCTAACCCTAGCTCCAAGTGCCCTACCCATAGGAAGCCTAAACCTAGGGCGGGAAGTCGTACCTATAGGAACACTAACCCTACCTCGAAGTGCCCTACCCATAGGAACCATTTCCCTAGCTCTAAGGACCCTACCTATAGCAACCCTAACCCTCGCTCCAAGTGCCCTACCCATAGGAAGCCTAACCCTAGGGCTGGAAGCCCTACCCATAGGAACCTTAATACTAGCTCCAAGTGCCCTACCCATAGGAACCCTGAGCATAGCTCCAAGTGCCCTACCCATAGGAACCCTAACCCTAGCTCCATGGGCCCTACTGATAGGCAACGTAACCCTAGATCCAAGTGCCCTACCCATAGTAACCCTAAACCTAGCTCCAAGTGCCCTACTCATAGGAACCCGAACACTAGCTCCAAGGGCCCTACCCATAGGAACATTAACACTAGGGCAAAAAGCCCTACCCATAGGAACCCTAACCCTAGCTCTAAGGGTCCTACCCATAGGAACCCTAACCCTAGAGCGGGAAGCCCTACCCATAGCAACCCTAACCCTAGCTCCAAGTGCCCTTCCCATAGGAATCCTAATCTTAGGGCGGGAAGCCCTACCTATAGGAACCCTAACCCTAGCTCCAAGTGCTCTAGCCACAGGAACACTAACCCTAGCTCCAAGTTCCCTACCTATAGGAACCCTAACCCAAGCTCCAAGTGCCATACCCATTGGAACCCTAACCCTAGGGCGGGAAGCCCTACCCATAGGAACCCTAACCCTAGCTCCAAGGGTCCTGCCCATAGGAACCCTAACCCTAGGGCGGGAAGCCCTACCCATAAGAACCCTAATCCTAGCTCCAAATGCCCTACCCATAGGAAGCCTAACCCTAGGGCTGGAAGCCCTACCCATAGGAACCCTAACCATAGTTCCAAGTGCCCTACCCATAGGAACCCTAAACCTAGGGCGGGAAGCCCTACCCATAGGAACCCTAACCCTAGGGCGGGAAGCACTACCCATAGGAACCCTAACCCTAGCTATAAGTGTCCTACCCATAGGAACCCTAACCCTAGAGCGGGAAGCCCTACCCATAGGAACCCTAACCCTAGCTCCAAGGGCCCTACCCATAGGAACCCTAACCCTAGGGCGGGAAGCCCTACCCATAGGAACCCTAACCCTAGCTCCAAGGGCCCTACTCATAGGCACCCTAACCCTAGCTCCAAGTGCCCTACCCATAGTCACCCTAACCCTTAGGACAAGTGCCCTTCCCATAGGATGCCTAATCCTAGGGCGGGAAGCCCTACCTATAGGAATCCTAACCCTAGCTCCAAGTGCCCTACCTATAGGAACCCTAACCCAAGCTCCAAGTGCCATACCCATTGGAACCCTAACCCTAGGGCGGGAAGCCCTACCCATAGGAAGCCTAACCCTAGCTCCAAGGGCCCTGCCCATAGGAACCCTAACCCTAGGGCGGGAAGCCCTACCCATAAGAACCCTAATCCTAGCTCCAAATGCCCTACCCATAGGAAGCCTAACCCTAGGGCTGGAAGCCCTACCAATAGGAACCCTAACCATAGTTCCAAGTGCCCTACCCATAGGAACCCTAAACCTAGGGAGGGAAGCCCTACCCATAGGAACCCTAACCCTAGCTCCAAGGGCCCTACCTATAGGAACCCTAACCCTAGCACCAAGGGCCCTACTCATAGGCACCCTAACCCTAGCTCCAAGTGCCATGCCCATAGGCACCCTAACCGTAGCGCCAAGTGCCCTACCAATAGGAACCCTAACCCTAGCTCCAAGTGCCCTACCCATGGGAACCCTTACCCTAGCTCCAAGGGCCCTACCCATAGGAACCCTAACCCTAGCTCCAAGTGCCCTATCAATAGGAACTCTAACCCTAGGGCGGGAAGCCCTACCCATAGGAACCCTAACCCTAACTCCAAGGGTCCTACCCATAGGAACCCTAACCCAAGGGCGGGAAGCACTACCCATAGGAACCCTACCCCTAGCTCCAAGTATCCTACCCATAGAACCCTAACCCTAGCGCGGGAAGCCCTACCCATAGGAACCCTAACCCTAGCTCCAAGTGCCCTACCCATAGGAACCCTAACCATAGCTCCAAGTACCCTACCCATGGGAATCCTAAAGCTAGGGAGGGAAGCCCTACCCATAGGAACCCTAACCCTAGCTCCTAGGGCCCTACTCATAGGCACCCTAACCCTAGCTCCAAGTGTCTTACCCATAGGCACCCTAACCCTAACGCCAAGTGCCCTACCCATATGAACCCTAACCCTAGCTTCAAGTGCCCTTCCTATGGAACCCCTAACCCAAGCTTCAAGTGCCCTCCCATAGGAACCCTAACCCTAGGGCTGGAGACCCTACCCATAGGAACCCTAACCCTAGCTCCAAGGCCCCTACCCATAGGAACCCTAAACGTAGCTCCAAGTGCCCTACACATAAGAACCCTAACCCTAGCTTCAAGTCCTACCCATAGGAACCCTAACCGTAGGTCCAAGTGCCCTACCCATAGGAACCCTAACCCTAGGGCGGGAAGCCCTACCCATAGGAAACCTAACCCTAGCTTCAAGGGCCCTACCCATAGGACCCCTAACCCTAGGGCGGGTAGCCCTACACATAGGAACCCTAACCCTAGGGAGGGAAGCCCTACCCATAGGACCCCTAACCCTAGCTCCAAGTGCCCTACCCATAGGAACCCTAACCCAAGCTCCAAGTGCCCTACCCATAGGAACCCTAACCCTAGCTCCAAGGGCCCTACCCATAGGAACCCTATCCCTAGGGCTGGAAGCACTACCCAGAGGAACCCTAACCCTAGCTCAAAGGCCCCTACCCATAGGAACCCTAACCCTAGGGCGGGAAGCCCTACCCATAGGAACCCTAACCCTAGGTCGGGAAACCCTACGCATAGGAACCCTAACCCTAGCTTCAAGTGCCCTACCCATAGGAACCCTAACCCTAGCTTCAAGTGCCCTACCCATAGGAACCCTAACCCTAGGGCGAGAAGCCCTACCCATAGGAACCCTAACCCAAGCTCCAAGTGCGCTACCCATAGGAACCAGAACCCTATCTCCAAGGGCCCTACACATAGAAACATTAACCCTAGGGCGGGAAAACCTCCCCCTAGGAACCCTAACACTAGCTCCAACTGCCCTACCCATAGGAACCCTAACCCTAGCTCCAAGTGCCCTACCCATAGGAACCCTAACCCTAGGGAGGGAAGCACTACCCATAGGAACCCTAACCCTAACTCCAAGGGCCCTACCCATAGGAACCCTAACCCTAGCTCCAAGGGCCCTACTGATAGGAAACGTAACCCTAGCTCCAAGTGCCCTACCCATAGTAACCCTAACCCTAGCTCCAAGTGCCCTACTCATAAGAACCCGAACATTAGCTCCAAGGGCCCTACCCATAGGAACATTAACACTAGGTCAGGAAGCCCTACCCATAGGAACCCTAACCCTAGCTATAAGGGTCCTACCCATAGGAACCCTAACCCTAGAGCGGGAAGCCCTACCCATAGGAACCCTAACCCTAGCTCCAAGGGCCCTACCCATAGGAACCCTAACCCTAGGGCGGGAAGCCCTACCCATAGGAACCCTAACCCTAGCTCCAAGGGCCCTACTCATAGGCACCCTAACCCTAGCTCCAAGTGCCCTACCCATAGTCACCCTAACCCTTAGGACAAGTGCCCTTCCCATAGGATGCCTAATCCTAGGGCGGGAAGCCCTACCTATAGGAATCCTAACCCTAGCTCCAAGTGTTCTAGCCACAGGAACACTAACCCTAGCTCCAAGTGCCCTACCTATAGGAACCCTAACCCAAGCTCCAAGTGCCATACCCATTGGAATTCTAACCCTAGGGCGGGAAGCCCTACCCATAGGAACCCTAACCCTAGCTCCAAGGGCCCTGCCCATAGGAACCCTAATCCTAGCTCCAAATGCGCTACCCTTAGGAAGCCTAACCCTAGGGCTGGAAGCCCTACCCATAGGAACCCTAACCATAGTTCCAAGTGCCCTACCCATAGAAACCCTAAAACTAGGGAGGGAAGCCCTACCCATAGGAACCCTAACCCTAGCTCCAAGGGCCCTACCCATAGGAACCCTAACCCTAGCTCCAAGTACCCTACCCATAGGAACCCTAACCCTAGCTCCAAGTGCCCTACCCATAGGAACCCTAACCCTAGCTCCAAGGGCCCTACACATAGGAACCCTAACCCTAGCTCCAAGTGCCCTATCAATAGGAACTCTAACCCTAGGGCGGGAAGCCCTACCCATAGGAACCCTACCCCTAGCTCCAAGGACCCTACCCATAGGAACACTAAACCTAGGGCGGGAAGCCCTACCCATAGGAACCCTAACCCTAGCTCCAAATGCTCTACCCATAAGAACCCTAACCCTAGCTCCCGGCCCCTACCCATAGGAACCCTAATCCTAGGGAGGGAAGCCCTACCCATAGGAACCCTAACCCTAGCTCCAAGTGCCCGACCCGTAGGAAGCCTAAATCTAGGGCGGGAAGCCCTACCTATAGGAACCCTGTCCCTATCTCCAAGTGCCCTACCCATAGGAACCAGAACCCTAGCTCCAAGGGCCCTACCCATAGGAACCCTAACCCTAGCTCCAAGGGCCCTACCCATAGGAACCCTAACCCTAGCTCCAAGTGCCCTACCCATAGGAACCCTATCCCTAGGGCTGGAAGCACTACCCATAGGAACCCTAACCCTAGTTCCAAGTGCACTACCCATAGGAACCCTAACCCTAGGGCGAGAGGCCCTACCCATAGGAACCCACACCCTAGCACCAAGAGCCCTACCCATAGGAGCCGTAGCCCTAGGGAGGGAAGCCCTACCCATAGGAACCCTAACCCTAGGTTCAAGTGCCCTACCCATAGGAACCCTAACCCTAGGGCGAGAAGCCCTACCCATAGGAACCCAAACCCTAGCACCAAGAGCCCTACCCATAGGAACCCTAACCCTAGCTCCAAGGGCCCTACTCATAGGAACCCGAACACTAGCTCCAAGGGCCCTACCCATAGGAACCCTAACCCTAGGGCAGGAAGCCCTACCCATAGGAACCCTAACCCTAGCTCTAAGGGCCCTACCCATAGGAACCCTAACCCTATGGCGGGAAGCCCTACCCATAGGAACCCTAACCCTAGCTCCAAGTGCCCTACCCATACGAACCCTAACCCTAGGGCGGGAAGCAATACCCATAGGAACCCTAACACTAGCTCCAAATGCCCTACCCATAGGAAACCTCACCCTAGGGCGGGAAGCCCTACCCAGAGGAACCCTAACCCTAGCTCCAAGTGCCCAACCCATAGGAAGCCTAAACCTAGGGCAGGAAGCCCTACCTATAGGAACCCTAACCCTAGCTCCAAGTGCCCTATCCATAGCATCCCTAACCCTAGCTCCAAGTGGCCTACCCATAGGAACCCTAACCCTAGGGCTGGAAGTCCTACTCATAGGAACCCTAACCCAAGCCCAAGTTCCCTACCCATAGGAACCCTAACCCAAGCCCAAGTTCCCTACCCATAGGAACCCTAACCCTAGGGCGGAAAGCCCTACCCATAGGAACCCTAACCCTAGCTCCAAGTGCCCTACCCATAGGGACCCTAATGCTAGCTCCCAGTGCCCTACCCATAGGAACCCTAAAACTAGCTCCAAGTGCCCTAGCCATAGGAACCCTAGTAAGTCACATTGACAAGGTAGGTGTAGAAAATAAAATCTCTCCAGCTGCACAGCTATAAATTCATTTTAAGCATGAAAAAATACCCTCACAACCAAACCAACTACAGAGCAAAGAGAATATCAGGGAGGAAGCATAAAGCACTGGCCTAAGCCTTCCTTCTGAATGCTCAGTTCAGTGGAGTAACAGAGCCTGCAGGGCTGAAGGGCAGAAAGTGCCCACATCACAAGAAGAGATCCACACCATTGGAATCAATTGGCCCCTTTGGCAAAGGTCTCAACAGAAAGGCTAGGATTTTAACTGGCCACAAAGTGATTCCCCCGCTCCTCCCAGCACCCATCACCTGGGAAAGGACCAAGGCCCATTTGTTAGGAATTTTAGTATATTAGCACCTCAAAGATTTAACTGAGATCAGGACCCCTGTACTGGGCACTGCACATACACAGGGTAAGAGACTATCCGTGCCCTGAGGAATTTACAATCATCTAAACAGACAGGACACACACACAGTGGAGGAAAGGAAAGATTATTATCCACACTCTAAATCTGTGGCATGCATCTGTGGCTACTAAGGCATAGGGAGACTCAGTGACTTGCCTAAGATCATACAAGAAATCTGTGGCAGAGCAAGGAATTAAACCAAAGGCTTGAGGCCCAGTTCAATGGTATGACAACAAGGCCCTCTTTGCTCTCATAAACCTGGGGTCCCATGTGCATGAGGGAAGCTTGGGCGGTTGCTTGGGTTGCTGCCTGGGCTATACCCATCCGGTGGATAAAGAAGGAACAACATTCTTTAGAAAGTGAGGCACAAGGGTAAACTGAGGCATGGAGAGGTAACGTGATTTGCATAAGGTGATACAGGGAGTTGGTGGCAGGTTTGGGAAAAGAGTCCAGGCCTCCAGACATCTGTAGAGCTCACCAACAGGAAATATTTCTCAATATCCCGCCAAAGATTTTCCCTTTACTCAGTTCACTCCAATGCTCATAGTTATGCCCCCCAGGTCCCCATTTTCATAGTTTCCCCATCAGATACTTATAGAGAATTATCAAATTGCTCCTCATTCATGGCTTAGCCAAGCTCTGCCCAGGAGCAAAGATCACTATCTGTAACCCAAATTCATCCTCCCTTGGTCTTCATCAGAACAGAGGAAGCAAAGGATGAGGAGTCTCCCTTAGCAGACATCTCTTCCATAGGGACAGTGTCCTTTGCCCCCTGGTAACAGATATGTAATGAGCAAGGTAAAAACAACTCACAGAAAAAACCCTATACTCTTCTATAGGTAAGAGCCAAGTAATAGCAACTCACAGGACCTTTAATAGCAACTCACAGCAAAGTGCTTTTATTGTACCTACAACTGCCACCTGCCTCTCAATGAAAGCATTTTATCATGCTCAGGGTGGGGTTTGAATTTGTTCATCAGTAATGAGGCTTACATGGAATCAACCACTGCCATTCTAGCATCAGCCTTTTGCAGATTATCCCACAGTTATCTGTGCGGTGAAGGCAAATCCCTAGAGAAGATATTCCCAAACTGTGGTACAGGTGTGAGGTTCCAGTATGTGAGCTTGCTGGAAGTGGTACGCTTTCACTACATAGTCTTTTCCCTTTAAGAGATAGTGGAGCCCAGGGTTAGCCAACCCGTGTTCCATGACATGGCTTCCTTAAGGAAACAGATTCAAGGAAACAACAGACTAGCTGGGAAATGGGGGACAGGTATTATTCAGGTTGCTACCTCCTTAACATGGTAAAACCCAGCTGTTAGGTGACTCCAAGGAGGATAGAAAGGGCAGACAACCTGAAAAGGAGAATTATAGAGGAACATCAGTTTGGGAGAGAGTCTCCCTGGGATGGGTAAGCCTACCTGAATCACAACCAGCCCCAGGGAGAAGGTCTAAGGGCTCCTGAACCAAGGGGATGAAGTGTGTGAGTCCAAGAACCCAGGGAGACTCCATGGAGTGGGGCTGAAACCTAGAGACTGGTGGACTGGGAAAAGCTGTTTGGATCACAGCCCAGCTCCATGGAGGAGGGCTGTGCAATCCCTTTACCAAAGGGAAGGAGTTGCAAGTATGGGGTGAGGGCAGGAAGAGATCTGTGGGAAAGACTCTCCAGAGAGGTCAGAGCTGCAGTGGGACTATCTCAGAGGGGACCTGGGACCCTGAAACCTTGGAACAAGGGTGAATTGGAGCTGATGCTGCCTGGGACCCAGGTAAAGCCTCTGTCAAGGCTTTAGGGTACAGATGTGGGGACCTGCATGAATAACCCCTAAGCTTATTTTTACCAGCTTAGGCAAAACAGTCACTGCCGCCACCAAATGTTTTTTTAAAAAGTTTGAGGGAGAGCCATTTGGGAACTCTGCCTTCCCCAAAATATTTCCCCAGTCCTTATCCCCCTTTTTCTGGCAGGATTTGACCAATTTCCCTCCCGCAAGTCTCTATACCCTTTTTCCTGGGTAGACTCAAGAAAATTCCCCCCACCAATTCCTGGTGAGCCCAGATCCAGAATCCTTAGATCTTAAAACAAGGAAAAATCAATCAGGTTCTTAAGAGAAGACTTTTAATTACAGAAAAAAAAGTGAAAGGAATACCTCTGTGAGATAAGAAAGCAAGATAATCTCACAGACAACAGATTCAAAACACAGAGGATTTCCCTCTGGGCAAAACTTTAAAGTTACACAGAAAACCAATTTGATTCTCCCTTTATTTTGCAAAAGAAATTACAAATAGAAATAAAAATAATTTAATACATTACTTCTCTAATTACTCACTACCCTGTTAGGAATGCGATGGTTCCTTCTCCCTGTCCGGGAAAAGCCCACACAGCCCAGACCAAGGACTGTTTTCCCCCCTCCCAACTTTGAAAGTATCTTGTTCCCTTATTGGTCCTTCTGGTCAGGTGTCAGCTAGGTATTGTGAACTTCTCAACCCTTTACAGGTAAAAGAGAAATTAACTCTTAACTGTCTGTTTATGACAGCCTCCATCCTGCCAAGATTCCCCAGCTCTCTACTCCTCAACCCCCCTGCACTTTTACTCCCTGACCCTCAACACCAAAGCCCTACTATAAAGGAAGGAAGGATAGCTCAGTGGCTTGAGCATTAGTTTGCTAAACTCAGGGTTGTGAGTTTAATCCTTGAGGGGGCCATTTAAGGATCTGGGGCAAAAAAAAAAAAGTTGGGGATTGGTCTTGCTTTGAGCAGCGGGTTGGACTAGATACTTCCTGAGGTCCCTTCTAACCCTGGTACTCTATGACTCCAGCCAGAGCACTTAACTTCATTACAGCTGGGTGGGAAACATTTTCCCCATTTTGTGATTTAAAAAATGTTCCCATTCTATATCTGGATGAAACTGAGACCTTTCAAAATGTTTTGTGAAAAAAATGGACAGAGATCAAGAGACATCCACCCATACAAGAATAACCAACAGCATGGTAGCTTGGGTATTTCCTAGGATGTGGGAGACCCAGGTTCAAATCTGCCAGAGCAGGGCTTTAAAGCTGTTTTTTCCTCACCCTACATGAGTGCCCTGACTACCAGGCTATTCTGGGGTGGGTTTCTGGCTTTGACTAGAAATTCCATCTTGGATGTGAGGCACCTCTCCTGACAAAAGTTTAATAAAAAACTGTAGGGTCTTGTGAAAAGTTTCCATTTTGACACATCTGCATATGCTGATGAAAAAACATTTTGTCAAAAAAATCTTGACCAGGTGTAAATCTCATGTCCTCTAGCACCCTCCCACACAGGCTCCCCCAGCTGAACACCCTACTCTTCCAAATTCCCTGAGGCAGATCTCCATCAGTCAAATTCAAAATACTTAAGCTTATTAAGCCTTATTAAGGCTTCAGAGAAATGTGCATATAAAGGAGAAATTTGCATGTGGTACTTCAGACATCAATTGTTTAAGAAGGTGGTATGTGATGAACCAGTATAGTTAGTGAGTGATCCTGGAAACTCTCCCTTCAGTGTAAACTCTATCTGTATATCTGATAGCTAGACTGATCTCTTGAAATGTGACTTTACCTAATGTGGCAGTTGAAGAGGATATAAAGAGGCAGAGGCCCCTGAATGATCACTCCCAAGTATTCTCCAATGCATGTAATACACGTCCCCTTAACACACACAAAGGAACTTGGGAAACAAAAGCTGTTAATATCATCCCACACCCTATGACTTATCACCAAAAAAAAGTCAGTAGCATGCTAAAATTCCTCTTTTGCCACTAAAGTGGTCAAAAGATACAGCAGAAAGGGGCTGGGACTTTGTTCCTGAGGACAGGAAAAGGGGGGTAGTTCTAGCAAAAGAAGCTTTGAGCCATATCCACACTAGAGTGAAGTTCTGACACTGACACTGAAACACAGCAAAAGGTAATGAAGATGTCCAAAAACATCACCTATGCTGACTTGATCCTCCTTGTGGTAGCCCAATCAGAAGCTGGTAAAGGGAGGTAGGTCATTCCTTTCTGTGCTGTGCTTTGTACTGCAACTGACCATCCCACCCTCACATTTTGGGTCACCATGAGTGTTATGGAACGCTCCAGGCCTTGTGGGAGGGATGATGGAAAAGGAGGGAAGGAGGGTCTGGGCCGTGTGGATGGAGGAAGGCCAGGTCTTTATACCTTAATTTAATGTGGTGCAGTTCTGCTTTATCAAAGATAACACCTCCTTCTTCTCTGTGTTTTCACTGCAAACAATGTGTTTTTATAATGAGATCGCTAAGTTGAGTTCTGTCACTGTAAAAAAACACCTCTCCCTCTCGGTTTCCCTTTATTTTTCCAACAGTCCCTTTCCTGGTCAGAGAACCATAGAGATGAAAATACCTATATGGTCACACTAATCCATATTCCTATCAACCCTCTGCCCTCATCTTGCATAATGTATGATTTCTTATGGTCCATTTAGCATTGTCCAATTGAGTTTTAAATGACCCGGCGGAGCAGAGCAGGCTGGGGCCAGGTCACTCCACTTCCCACCACTGCAGTCTCCCGGGCCGTAGCTCAGGAAGGGTTGGAGTGGGGGCGGGGCTGGAGGTGGGAAAAGGCGGGGTGGGAAGAGGTGGGGCGGAGCATGGGTGGGGGTTGTGGGGAAGAGGCGGGGTGGAGGCAGCTTTCCTGGCCGACTCAGCCAGCCAGGGGATCCGGCTGGCCACTGGAGCAGCACACAGCTGCATAAGGCACCAGGAAATTTGGGGCAATTTGGGGCAGCTGCGTAGTTTGTGTATGGGTAAGGATGGCCCTGGCTGTGATTCTGGCATGATTTGACAAATTTTCATCTAGCTGCTGAACTCAGAGAGGAGAAGGGAGAGGAACATTATCTCAGCAGCAGATTAGGAAAAATAGTTTCTTTCCTAGCTGTTCCTCTCTTGGATTTTCTCTTTCTCCCTGCAGATAAGATATGCTGCCCCAGAGGCCATGTGCTTGCACTAGCAGCTGTGACTGGTCTTCTCCAGGCAATAGGGGTGACACTGTCTCAAAGCACTTTAGAAAAGAGGAAAATATTAGTATCCCCATTTTACAGATGGGGAAACTGAGACACAGAGTGGTGAAGTGACTTTTCCAAAGTCATCAACAGGTCAGTACCTGAGCCAGGAATAAAACTCAGGGCAAGTCTACACTACAAGCTTGCATTGGCACAGCTGCAACACTGTAGCACTTCTGACAAAGATGTTCTAAGCTCACGAGAGAGAGCTCACATCTCAGCTTAATAATGCCACTCCACAAGAGGCAATAGCTAAGTCAGCAGAAGCTCTCCCGTCGACATAGCAATGCCTACTTAGGGAGTTAAAGTCAGTATAACTGCATCGCTCAGGGATGTGGATTTTTCACACCCTGAGCGACGTTTTTATCCCAAAGTAAGTGTGTAATGTAGACTTGGCCTCAGCTGTCCTGGGTCACAGTCTAGCACTCTAGCCAAGTAAGCTCTGTGGGAGTTTCTCAGTTCCCTGAGGCCTGGTCTGCACTACAGAGTTAGGTTGGCATAAGGCAGCTTACGTTGACCTAACTTTGTAAGCATCTACACTAAAATATAGCTCCCACCGAAGTAACTCACCCACTACATTGACTTAATAATCCCACCTCTATGAGAGGGGTAGTACTTTGGTCAATGTAGTTAGGTGAACATAGTGTTAGTGTAGACACTGCGTTGCTTACATTGAATGTTATTGCCTTTCAGAAGCATCCCACAGAGTCCCCCACTGACAGATAAATCAGTGCAAGCACTCCTGATGATGACACTCACCACCTACACAAGGAGAGTAGTGTGGACATGCAAAAGCAATTTTATTATTGTGGTGGCTGTTTGTTGCTGTAACTTAGGTCAACTTAATTTTGTAGTGTAGACTTGACCTAATACACACAGGCTGGGCCTAAGGGAATTCAATGAGAGCTGGGCAAATAACACCCTTAGCCCCCTTTGAGAATCTCAGCCATCTGTCTACCAATCAGTGTAGCTTATTCCCCTTCCTGTATAGAAATAGTTACAATGACAGGAATAAGCACCTTTAAACCACTATTACTGCATCCCCATTAGGTGGGTTGTATCACTTTAGTTCTACTGGGATAGTTTAAAGGGTACATACGTTAACACGGAGTATGGAGCAAAGGACTGACCTGTGGCCTTTGCCTCTCAACTTTTGAGTGCTGTGGAACTGAAGTATGGATGGTGTGAAAAGGTGCTGTTGTGCACCTACTGGGGGGTAGGGAAATTCAAATACCTCACGGGAAAGCAGATGGTAATAGTCTGGTCCCATCATGACAACAGACCTCACAAGGTGCTAAGGAGAGAATTAATGAGACAAGCCCCAAGGGGACCTTGGGAAATAATACAAATTGACTGCACCACCAGATCACAGAAAAAAAACAATTCATGTTGGTGGTACTGGATGCTTTCAGCAGGTGAGTGGAAGCTTTCCCCACAAAATATCAAACTGCCCAGGTAACTGCTGAAATACTGGTAAATGAGATATTCACTCGCTGGGGAGTCCCAAAGGTTAGACTCAGACCAATGAGCTGATTTACAGTCAGATCTGTTAGGGGAGCTATCAGTTCTCACTGGAATCACATAATTGTCTCATATTGCTTATCACCGACAGGCTGCGGGGCAGGTGGAACGCATGAACTACACCATTAAAAGTGAGCTAAGAAAGGGAGTGGAAATGGGAGGAAAAAACTGGTCACAGTTACTGCCCTTTTTCTTAATGAGAATAAGGGCCCGAGAATCAAAGGGCACAGGATTTTCTGCATATGAAGCTCTCATGGGAAGGCCCATGGCACGGTGCGAAAATCTACTTACTCCAGTACCTGGGGAAGTCACTACACATGGCTTAACACAAAAATGGATTTTAACTCTAAGCAACCATGTAAAACAGGTACGACAGGCGGTGGCCTGGTGAGATGAGCAAGGAGCAGCAAGAGTCACAGCATGGTATGACCTGCCCGGGGAGTGTGATCTACCCACATTGGGAGATCTAGTGATGTACAAGATTCCAGGTCAACCCCATCCATTCCCAGCTCCTAAATGGAAGGGCCCCTATCTTCTCCTTGACCAATTAGGGCCCAGTCTGCTATTATTGGGTACAGAGAAAGGAGGACGGGAGTGGGTTCACTGCGTGCAAAAAAAAAAAAAAAGGACAAACGGGATTGGGAAAGGGGATATGTACATTTTGTTGTGTGTATTACAGGTTAATTCAAAAAGAAGAAAAGGATGAAAATTCCCAAGCCCTGGATGGAACAACTACTAGTGCTAATCACAATTCACATCTACAAATTCTATTCAGATCCCACGATGTGAAGTGTCAAAGGAGGAAACACATGAACAGCTACACGTGCAGCTTGTGGTAATAAAGCTAATGAAGACTATGAGAATCTCCCCATAGAAAGGTGTACCACTAATACTCCAACAGCAATTTGGCAATGGAGAGGAAGGAAGAACAGCAAGAGAAAATGATAGAGCAAAATGAGAGATTTTGTATTGTTGCCTTTGTCACAAGGTTCTTTTTTCAAATTTGTCCCAGATGACTGGAAACAAGCTAATGTAGTGCCCATCTTTAAAAAAGGGAAGAAGGAAGATCCAGGGAACTACAAGCCAATCAGTCTCACCTCAGTCCCTGGAAAAATCATGGAACAGGTCCTCAAGGAATCAATTCTGAACCACTTAAAGGAGGGGAAAGTGATCAGGACCAGTCAGCATGGATTCACCAAGGGCAAGTCATGCCTGACTAACCTAATTGCCTTCTATGATGAGATAACCAGCTCTGTGGATGAGGAGAAAGCAGTGGATGTACTATTTCTGGACTTTAGCAAAGCTTTTGATACAGTCTCCCACAGTATTCTTGCCAGCAAGTTAAAGAAGTATGGGCTGGATGAATGGACGGTAAGGTGGATAGAAAACTGGCTACATGGTCGGACTCAATGGATAGTGATCAATGGTTCCATGTCTAGTTGGCAGCCGGTATCAAGTGGAGTGCCCCAAGGGTCGGTGCTGGGGCCGGTTTTGTTCAATATCTTCATTAACGATCTGGAGGATGGTGTGGACTGCACCCTTAGCAAGTTTGCAGATGACACTAAACTGGGAGGAGTGGTTGATACGCTGGAGGGTAGGGATAGGATACAGAGGGACCTAGACAAATTAGAGGATTGGGCCAAAAGAAATATGATGAGATTCAACAAGGACAAGTGCAGAGTCCGGCACTTAGGACGGAAGAATCCCATGCACTGCTACAGACTAGGGACCGAATGGCTGGGCAGCAGTTCTGCAGAAAAGGACCTAGGGGTTACGGTGGACGAAAAGCTGAATATGAGTCAACAGTGTGCCCTTGTTGCCAAGAAGGCTAATGGCATTTTGGGTTGTATAAGTAGGGGCATTTCCAGCGGATCGAGGGATGTGATCATTCCCCTCTATTCAGCACTGGTGAGGCCTCATTTGGAGTACTGTGTCCAGTTTTGGGCCCCACACTACAAGAAGGATGTGGATAAATTGGAGAGAGTCCAGCGGAGGGCAACAAAAATGATTAGGGGGCTGGAGCACATGACTTATGAGGAGAGGCTGAGGGAACTGAGATTGTTTAGCCTGCAGAAGAGAAGAATGAGGGGGGATTTGATAGCTGCTTTCAACTACCTGAAAGGGGGTTCCAAAGAGGATGGATCTAGACTGTTCTCAGTGGTAGAAGATGACAGAACAAGGAGTAATGGTCTCAAGTTGCAGAGGGGGAGGTTTAGGTTGGACATTAGGAAAAACTTTTTCACTAGTAGGGTGGTGAAGAACTGGAATGGGTTACCTAGGGAGGTGGTGGAATCTCCTTCCTTTGAGGTTTTCAAGGTCAGGCTTGACAAAGCCCTGGCTGGGATGATTTAGTTGGGAACTGGTCCTGCTTTGAGCAGGGGGTTGGACTAGATGACCTCCTGAGGTCCCTTCCAACCCTGAGATTCTATGATTCTATGAAATTTATCTGGAGTCTTATCCCACTTTAATTAATTGGCTTTGGAAGCAACATAACTCTGTTCCATAATGAGTTATACTGGTGTAAGATTTGTACAGATTCATCCCTATTTCAAATTAACTTTACTCTTTCATACAGTCATCCCATGGCTATCCCACACTGCATTGCTTCATAACTGGACTGGCCCATCTCTTTACCCGTGTGCCCTCTAGTGCTTGTAGAGTCATCTTGACCAGACATCACTTCCATGTTTAAATGCTTGCACACATTCAGGTGTGCCCCTTCACAATCTCATCTTGGGAAAATTCACATATGTGAGCACATCATAGCAGCCATGCCCCATATTTCCATGCGGTCCTGTCTGGATGTCCTGGATTTTCTTGTCCTCCAGGGAGAGGAGCACATCCAGTCCCAACCTAACAGCAGAGCCGGATTAACTCTCCTTTGCACCCAGGGCTATTAGATTTTGTCAGGGCCCTGTATACAAATCTTTTTCCTGGGAGGGAGTTTGGTGCAGTAGGGGATTCTGACCTGGGGCAGAGGATTGGGGTGAAGGAGGGGGTTCGGGGTCTGGGAGGGAGTTTGGGTGCAGGAGGGAATTTTGACCTGGAGCAGGGCGTTGAGGTCGAGGAGGGGGATGCGAGGTGCAGGCTGCAACCGGGAGGCCCTTACCACAGGCAGCTTCCCGGCCAGTGGTGCAGCAGCACTCAGGCTGCCTGCCTGCCATAGCCCCTCAGCACTCCGGAATGGCTGGCTGCTAGCACGTCTCTGTGGCCCCTGGAGGGAGGGGGCAGCGGGTCAGCATGCATTGCCTACGCTCACTAGCTCCACCTCCATATCTCCCATTAGCTGGTTCCCTGCCAATGAGAGCTGTGGGGATGGTGCTGGGGGCAGGGGCAGCACTCGGAGCCACATCCCCTGCCCTGCCAGGGGCCGCAGAGACATGCCAGCAGCCAGCCGCTTCCGGGAGCAGTGGGGGCCACAGCATGCAGGCAGCCTCCCTGAGCGCCCCTTTTAGCAGCCCGGAGATTACTGACTGTGATTTATTTTTTGCAGGGCCCCCCTGGGCTGTAGACCCTAAAGTCCCTGCCTTAATCCAGCCCTGTCTAACAGGAGTCATCAGAATGCAAAGATTTAGGAGAGGCTAGCAAAGCAAATATGGGAAAAGGGATACAGTGTCATGCCAAAGCAGTGGAGCTTCAGCTCAATTACAAGAACATTACAGACAAAAACAAGTGACTTTTTTTCCATTTAACTTAAACTCCTTCCAAAATAACATAAACTAAACCAGAAAAAGTCACTCTTATACCATAATAAGACCGTCCATGTGAGGGGTTATATTGGTATAACTTTCCTGTATAGACAAGGCCTAGTCCTCTATCCTTACTATGGAGGGAGGTATCTTAACAGACAGTGCATGAGTTTAGGAGGGAGGGAGGGAGTTTAGGAAGGTCTAGTGCAGTTGTCTTCTTACATCAGATCCTATAGTTGAACCCCAAGAATAAACCAGGCTGACGCCCTGCTCTTGCTCATTTTGGTTCTGCAAATTTTCAGCAGGTGAGCCTTAGAGCTGAGGCATTTAGCACCTCAGCACCTACCTACCTACTAAATTAATGTACAAACCCTTCCAATTTACTAACGAACATCCACTGGAGTGGATATCAGTGGTACAATTTTCCAGTATGCTTAAATGTGCCCAACTCCCTTTAAAGGTCCAAGAGAAAGTCCATGGTTTTATCCAGGGCTGGCTCTAGGCACCAGCGCTCCAAGCATGTGCTTGGGGCGGCACTTTCCAAGGGGCCTCACTCCCGCCCCACCCCCTTTTTTTTTCTTGAGGAGTAAAAAGCTGGGAGCCGGCCCTGAACCAACATGTTCCTTCTCAGCTGAGGCTTTCAGGCTGAGCCAGAACTGACTCTGCAGTTCTGGCTGCAGTCACTAGATGGTGCTCACGGCAGCCTGAGTCACACAGGCTGCCCTGCTGCTGGAGAGCCCGAGCACCATCCCCCGGAGCTGGGCCCGGGCTGCGCGGGTGAGAGGGACTCAGTTAGGGGTCTCATGCCAAAGCTCCATATCAACAAGTAAAACATTCTCAGTTCTTATGCAATGCACAGCATGCAGCACTCTCTGAGAGACCCTCTTGCCAGGGTGGATGAGTCAGCTGGACGGGCTGGATCTAAAATAGGCTAGCTAACAGTTGCATTGCTAACGCGGTTCAGGTAAAGGAAGCTTTAAAAGCTTACTTCAACAGTAGGTAATAGCCTAACCCTGTTTCTATGAAACTATTAATAGAACAGGTGTGGGTTTTGTGATATACATGACTTTTCAGGCATTTGTTATTGAAGTATGGAAGATTGACAGTGTTTCTATGACCATCAGTATAGTATGGGTGGTGTATTTCTAGACTCAATAAAGGCTAGCGCTTCTGTAATATACATGCATTGACTTTTTTTAGAGGTATAGAAGCCTTTCTGGTTATATTACTTTCTAGCACTGCAATACCAAAAAGTCACAATAAAGTTGCACCAACTTTCAAGTATGTACTTTATTACCACCACGGCATGCTAGACATATAAAAAAAAGATAACTGATAATTGACTTTACTAGCTATATAACTTGACTAGGTACAAGTACAACATGCAGACTGGAGATCAGTGCATCACAGATGACTGTACGTGTAATCAAAGTTCTTCGTTCCCTGACATATTGTCCATGGGAGTAGAATACAGCAGGAACTGGCACAAGGGGATGAGGTGTCTAAGATCCCTGCCAACACCCCATATTTATCTATGCTTTGGAGTGGGTGAACTAATGCAGTGAGATTCTTAATCAATAACTGATCAACAATTCATTTGAGCAGCTGGATCAGCAGCAGCAGCATTTCTTTTTGCATCTTTGTCCTCCCTCTACTCCTTCAGCAGCTGTTCACACCACTGCTTTATTGCCCTTGCGTTTCACTTTTAGACCTGCAGAACCTCACAGAGCATGTTGTTCTCTGTGCGCTTCCTCTTGGCTCTGACAGTGACCAAACAGCTGTGCAGGTGTTAGGGAGAATCTTGAGTAGAGCCCCACTATCAAGGTTAGTGATAAACACAGAACTGTTAGGTGGAGAGGAAGGGAGGCAGCCTTCCCTGACATAACTGTTGCAGCTAATCAGATTTTCCCACCCTGTACAGCATAACTATGTGGATTGCATCCAAATTAGTAAGGCATAATGAGTGCTAGACCTTACATGGAGAGTAGAGCAGGGTTTCTTAACCCAATGCCTTGGAACGGGGGTGGGGTTTATTCTGATATAGAAAAAGGATAGTATTTCATAAAGACAACTGCACTTGTTTCAGGAAGTCATGCTCCTTGATGATCCCAAAGTGGCAAAGAAAGAGCTGTTTAAGAGGCCTTAGTCTGCCCATGGAAATATGCAATAATATGCAATAATCCCCCTCAGAGGTCCTGCAAAGTGGCATGGGGATGTGCCATATCATGGTGGGCTGAGCAAAGCGTATTTTCAGCATAATGTTTGGGCAAGTCTTACATACTACTCACTGAAAAAAAGTTCTGTGAAATTGTGCCCACAAACCAGAAAGCTTTGTGTGTAAAAATTAACAGGCTGCTCTGTCTGTACCTCAAAGTACCGCAAGACACCAGCTGATGGACTGCCAACTGACGTGTGTTTACTTGCTTCTGTTCTCGGCCTCTGCTATTGATGCAGTTAGAACCTTCCCAGTAAAAATCATGTTTTAAAGAGAAGTTTTCAGTACACTGTACTCTGGTCTGTTTTTTTGAGAGGAAGATTTGATTATAATGTGGGCACTAGATCTGGATTTGGGTACAGTACCTGATAGGGACTAGGTGAGGGGCAGATCAATTTGGGAGGGTTGAGAATGTAAAAGCCCGAACCAGAGTGGAAGGCGGGAGAAGTGAAGCAGCCCAACAAAGAAAGGGCCAAATATTCAAATGTGCTGAGTACCTATGAATTCCACTGGGCTTAGTGGGAGTTTCAGGTGTGCATCACATCAGATAATCAAACCACTTTATTTATAAGCCTAACCGTTGTAGGAGCAGGATTTTATAGAGCACTATAAGAATTAATGTATGATTTGATTTCATCCTGCTACCACCCTTTTTGAATAGCAGAAAGAAATGACCCTCTGGGACTATGAGATTCTGTTTTCCCATATGCATTACAAAGTGGGCCCTCTTTAGCTCTTTGTTTTCAGATTTAGTTAGTAAGAGACAGGATTCTGTATTGTGTCTATGTTAAGTAGATTAGAGGAACATTGAAGACCTGGGTCTCAATGTAAATTGTCTTGGTTATTGATTGTAAAACTTAGCAAGGTTTAATTTGCAGTGCCTTTTTGCTGGATATAAAATACTACTGTTTGCATTCTCAATCTGTTTGTGAGTAAGGAATGTATGCATCAGGAAAAGATAAGGTGTGAAAGCAATTGTTAACCAGATGGTCAAAAAGGAGGAGCAAAGACACTTATCAAGATTTGTTGATGCCAAAGAACCATCAACGCGTAGCCATGATTGAGGAAGGGCAAACTGACAACCCTGAGGTGAAGGCTGGCACCCCTAAGGACAACTGATTAAATCGGAACCAGGACAGGATGACCCTCTCGAAGGTGTATTGGAATGTTTACATCAAAAGATGCACCAATTAAGAAGTAACCCGGTCACAAACTGACACAGCAAAATCCATAGACTTCAACAAAGAAAAAGGACTATATAGACAGGGTGCTTGGCCATGAGTCTTTGGGGGGTTCATCTTGCCAAACTCCCAGAGCATCAGATTGCGACTGACAGAGCCCTGCTCCCCTCTGCAACCAATCTGGCTGGCCACTAGATTGATCCAGATGCTGGACTGGTAACTATAAACATCAACTGGCAGGACTGTGTGCATGGTATGTGTGTATGTGTGTGTGTGTGAGAGAGAGAGAGATTGAAAAGCATATGCTAACTGTAGTATTCTCAATAAATGCGGCACACTGCCTTCTTCCTTATAAAGAGCCCTTGTGCTTCTTATAAGTATAAGAACGTGGGACTCAGGAACCTTGTTTTAGGCACCCAGGTTTGAAAATTTTGGCCACAAACTCAAACATCTATTTAAATATGGAGTACTGTTAAAGTAAGATAAAGTGGACAAAGACAATAATTTGAGAGTCATTTACATGTCTAAGCAAAATAATACTTAAATGGGATAACAGCCACACTTAAGTTAAAGGAGAACAGTAAGGTCTCACCTTTTAAGTTTCCGTTCTAGTCTTTCATTTGGTTTCTTGCTTGAAGTTAGTTGTCCCGCTTGATAATTAGCTTGTGATTCTTTTACTTGAAGATCATGCAAAATTTTCTGCTTTGTTTTCTCAAGATTATCACACAATTCCATCAAGCTCTGGTTTTCTCTTTTTAGTGTTGCTCCTTCGTTTTTTTCATTTTCAACCTAATTTGATTAATCAATTATATATAAAAAATATATCTTATTTTAAGATTTTGATCAAGCCTGGGAATACACATCTTTATTCAGAGTGAAGCGTGGAGAGCACTTACAAAAGAAACAATTTCTGCTTTATAAAAAAGAGGTATTTGAATATTTTTATTCACTGCATTTCAAAGCCCTGACAGCACTGGACATTTCAGTTACACGCAAAGCTATTTTGCTATTCTACCAATGTTCGTATCACAAGGCTTCCCTGTGTAACATTTAAAATCAAAATACATAGTCACCACAAGTTATTTAATTTCCACCTAGGTATTAATATTAAAATGATTTCTCTAATCAGTGTTCCCACACCTGTTCTTGGAAGACTTTATTAGCTATGAAAAGCACCTATCCAGACCAGTAAAGTGCTTACAGCCCTTGCACATACCAGAAGAGCTAAACTTAAAAGCCATACGACTCTGATCATCATCTTGCTCCTCTCCCTTCAAATCTGTCAGTGTTAGCAACCAGTATTTCCTGAATGACTAGAGTTAGAGATCAATGCTCAAGTTGCATTTCCTCAAGATAGCAGCTGGAACAGCATGTCTGATTTGAAGGAGGGATGCAAGATAGTAATCAGAATAATGCAATTTCAAGATCCTCTCTCTCATGATCTGTGTTGCATTATGTAGCATTGGAAAACAGATTTAATATCTCCAGCCTTTGCAAGATATATGACATACATTCCTATCCCTGACAGTTTATGAGATATTGGACTTAGAATGGTCCCAAAAAAGTACTACCAGAGCAAGAGGCCAGTGACAGTTTAAGACTGAATACACAGCAAGGCCTAGATAGTGGGTTAGTGTAATTTTCCTTCACTACTTTACACAGGTCTCAATCACTGCTCACAGAGTGAGTATTAGCACAAAAAACCTGCTAGTAGGTAGTCTACATTTTACTGGCATGTCAATTGTTTGATGGCAGCAATGACGTTATGCAGATATTAATCTTATCAGCTCTAAACCTAGGTGTTATGGCTTTTTTGTGACTAAAGCCCTGATTAAATTGGAGGCTCTGTACCGAAGAGTTACATCCTTTTAGCTCAAGCGATAACTGTCTGTGCTACAATGATGATGGTTTGGGGTTCAAGCTATGCTGATGATGCATAGGTGGGGAATTATTACTGTTGTACATAATATTTTTAAATGTTTAAGTCAAGATTTCTCTAAAAGATCTGCTCTAGGAATTGTTTCTGGGAGGTTCTGTGACTTCTGTTATGTAAAAGATCAGAACGGATGATCACAGTACCCCTTCTGGCCTAAGAATCTATGAAAATAAAAGCAGCAACTTTTAATAGGCCATTACAACAGAGCGTACTCCAGTATTTTAAAACCACCATGTTCATATAGACAAGTTGGTGTAAATTCTGCACGAGTCTGTTGTTGGGTACAAAAAAAAGTTGAGCTAATCCTTCACAGAATACCAATGAGTATCTGATATGAGAAACTGGGCGCAAATTATCAACATGACAATTTTGGTATGATTATAAAAATTATATTTTACATGAAGTGACGAGTGTTCACAGATGTCCATTTGTAGAAATAATTTGTTTTACAAAGCACCCTGTACAATCAATTTATCAAAACAATTTACATAAAGGTATTTTTAAAATGTTTTACTTTTTCCACTGTGCCTCATAAGATTAACGTTTGCACAGCATTCTAGATGCATTGTATAGGTGACTGTTTGCTATTACCGTAGCACCTAGGAGGTCTCGTCATGGACCAGTACCCCCCTGTGTTAGGCGCTGTACAAATAGAATAAAAAGACGATCCTTACCCCAAAGAGCTTACAATTTATGTACAAGACAAGGAAAAAGGGGAGAGTACAAGGAAACAATGAGACAACATTGGTCACTAGGATAGGTGGCTTATGTACTGAGACCACTGCTTAACTGTTGTCAAGTTTTTTGTAGACATCACAGCAAAGGAGAGTTGTAAGGAGGGCTTTGAAAGAAGATGAGGGGACTTTGCAGATGGTTATGGGGGGCTCTTCCCAAGTATAAGTCAACAGTCAGCATGGGAGAAAACACAAAGGTGCTTGTTTAAAAATTTAACAAATGGATGTGTTATGGGCCAATCAAAGGCTGGAGTTGACATTTCAATAGTGAATGAAAAAAAGGATGCCTAGGTTGGGGTAGGCCATGAAGGAGCTAGGAAGTGAAGACAAGCAGCTTGTTTGTTGCACTAGAGAATGGAGGGGCGCCGAGAGAGGTGACACAGTCAAAGTGGCAGGTAGGGGAATCTTTGCAGCAGCACTTTGAATGGATATGAGCAGAACAAAACTGTATTAAAAGTTACATGGTACATTAAGACTATTACCTTCTGCTTCTGCAAAGCTGCCTCCAGTGATTCAAGCTGAAACTGTCTTTGCTGTTGTTCTTTTTTAAGCTTGTCTAGTTGACTTTCAAGCTCTTGAATCTTCTGACGGGCCCTTGTGGAAAGGCCTTCTTTCCATTCTTCCACCACCCAGCTCATTTTATATCTGCTTTTTTCCTTAATACAAAGTGTGTATCACTGAACCTGAAACACAAGGAGAACATTACTACAACTGATTTTTAAAAGGCTTAGGTTTCAACATTTTGATTTTTATTAGCTGAATGCAATAAAGATTATGGATTTAAAAATTACTCCTCACTTTCATAATAATTAAGACAGGGCTAGAAAGAATTTTACCCTATGAAACTGTTACAACGTTGGCTCACATTCTGGTCTCTGGAACCATGGTTAGCAATTTCTACCTGGAGCATAACTTCTAATTTGACATTCTGATTCCTTAGGCTGTGTCTATCTGCACTAGAGACCTCACAGCAGCACAGCTGTACCGCTGCAGCGCAGTCCACATGGGCAGTTTTGTCAGCAAAACTTATGTTGGTCAGGGGGGTGTTTTCCCTCATACCCCTGACCAACAAAAGTTTTACTGACAAAAGTGCTAGTGTAGTCATAGGCAAGTGACTCCCATCTCGTACAGGGATCATTTTTACCCTACTGGTCCCACACTTGAGATGCATTTCAGAAAGATGCCTCCTACTATGTTATTTTTATGATCACACAAAAACAATTTGTTAAAGATCTTTCCATTGATGTGTTCCTATGCATGCAAAACATCAACACACGTGTTCACTCTGAAAGCCTCGCCTTCTCTGCTGAGAAAAATTATACCTTCATTTTAGGTGTCTGCTGTGCTTTTCTCTTTACAAGTTTAACAGTTTTTGGAAAGCAAAATAGCTGAGTTTGTAAGCACTGTTTCTGCCAGCATGGGGCAAGCACTCAAATGTAAACGTGAATTCAACTGCTGCATATATTGACGCAGCTGTAGGATGACATGTTTCTTCAAGCAGAACTGTATTTTGATGTAATGGCAAATAAAGTAATCAGATTTTTGAGATTATTAAGAGAGAAAAAGTGTATTAGTTATGAAGAACTGCAAATAATTGCCAGGAAATCAGATACGGATTTTTTTTGGTGAGAAGCTATTGTACTACCAAATGAAAATAAGCACATAGGTCTTGTTGTGTATTTGGTTGTCATGTTTTTTGTTCCTATGGCAACTGAGTTAGATTATTAGGGGATAGCCCAGCCAGCTTCGGCCAGTTAGGTGAGCTCTGTGTCTGTAAATAAATGGTAGTTTTGTTAGCTGTCAGCTGTCTGGCCTCAAGTGATTTCTTCCTAAACCGGCTGCCCCCAAGGATATAACAATCATGAACTGCTCAGAGACCATTAATGCAGAGAAGCAGCAAATTTTATCAAAGATATGACTGGTTATGACTTATTTACTTGGTCTTAAAAGAGAACAACAAGGACCTGAGTCTCCTCCCTGTCAATAACCCCCTGCTCAGCCAATCAGGATAGAGACTGAGGACAGGAGGCTGAGGGTTCTCACCAGAGAGCCCAAAGGATGGCCCAGGTCACTGGTGGGGATCACTGCTCGAGCACTATTTCAGCCCCACATTTTTGGGTGGACCTCCTGTCATAAATAGATAGTTAAGGGATAAGGTCTCTTTTACCTGTAAAGGGTTAACAAGATCAGTAACCTGACGGACACCTGACCAGAGGACCAATCAAGGGACAAGATAATTTCAAATCTCTGTGGAGGGAAGTCTTTGTCTGTGTTCTTTGTTTGGGGTGTTGTTCTCTCTTTGGATCTAAGAGGGGCCAGACGTATTTCCAGGCTCTCCAAGTATTCTCTTCTATTCAGTATAGTGAGTATTAGAAAGGCGGATTAGTCTTCTAATTAATTTCTGTATTTGCAAATGTGTGTTTGCTGGAACCCTATTTTATTTTATTTTTTGGTTGCTGTATTTATCCTGATGCTAGCTCTCTAGCTTCATAAGTTATACCCTGTAGCATTTCCATCCTGGTGTTACAGAGATAGTGTACTTTCTTTCTTTCTTTTAATAAAATCCTTTTCTTTTTAGAACCTGATTGATTTCTTCCCTTGTTTGGATTTTCAGGGGAAGGGGAGGGGGGAAAAGTAAATCCCTCTTTGTTTTGATTCAAGGAGTTTGAATCAAGGTGATCTCTCCCAATGACTAGGGGAGGTGGGGGAATGGTTTATTTCCCTTTGTGTTAAGATCCAAGGAAGTTGGGATCTGTGTTCCCCAGGGAAAGTTTGGGGGAACAGGGAGTGTGCTAGACACTGGAATTTCTAGCTGGTGGCAGCTTTACCAGAGCTAAACTAGGATTTTAGTTTAGAGGAGTCCATGCAGGTCCCCATCTTGTGCACGCTAAAGTTCAAAGTGGGGAATAAACCTATGACATGGTAGGCAGTGGTGGGATGTTTTAAGAACCAGGGATTGTTTTTTTTTCTAACAAGGCTTGTTAGAAAGGACCCCCACTGAGAGAGCATTAGCAGCTTGACAGAGACAAGTTACAAAACCTGTTTTTCTGGTTCTCTGTCAGCGAACAACCAGCAAAAGACATTTGCAAATGAAAAGTTTTGTTTTCTTTTTATTTAGTCGGGAATAGAAAGGTTAGGACTGTAAACCAAGCAACACAGTCAATTCACTGACTGCAGAGGGGTGTGGCCAGCACCAGAAAGCAGAAAAAATGAGTGCCAAGGAAGCATCTAAACTGGAAACAAGACAAAGAGAACTGGAATTAAAAGAAAAGGAATTGCAATTAAAACTCAAGGAGATGGAAATAAAAGAAAAAGAGAGGGAGTCTAACCACAAGAGAGAGATGGAGAAGCAAGAGGCCGAACACAGAAGACAAATAGAGATAAAAGACAAAGAGCTGGAATTAGAAAAGGCTAAGCAGAATGTTCCTGCCAACCCCAACAACCCTTCTCCAGGCACTGTTTCCCATCCCAGGAAATTTCCCACCTACAAGGTAGGTGATGACACTGAGGCCTTCTTGGAAAATTTTGAAAGAACCTGCCATGGGTACAACATCCCTACAGACCAGTACATGATAGAGCTGAGGCCACAGCTCAGTGGACCCTTAGCAGAGGTGGCAGCTGAAATGCCTAAGGAACACATGAACGATTATAAACTGTTTCAAACAAAGGCCAGAATCAGAATGGGGCTAACACCTGATCATGCCCATCGGCAGTTCAGAGCCCTAAAGTGGAAACCAGATGGGTCATTCCCCAGACACGCCTACTACATTAGAAAGAATTGGGATGCATGGATGTCAGGACTAAAGATTCAATCTCTAGAAGACCTGGCCCACCTGATGCAAATGGAACAGTTCTTAGATGATGTTCCTGAGGAAATACAATGGTACATCCTAAACAGAAAACCCAAAGATGTAACAGAGGCAGGGGAGATTGGAGGCAGATGGGCGGAAATAGCAGAAAAGAAAAAAGCTACTATCAAGGGGAGTGAATATAACAAGGGGCAAGCTGACAATAAACCCTACCACCAGGGGCCACCCAAGACCCCAGCTACAACCCAAGGAAAGCCTCAGACTACCTACAGTCCCACCTCACCAGTCTCCAGCAACCCACCTCGGCCCAGTGACCCGTCAGCTGGGCGATGTTTTAAATGTAATAAACTGGGACATATAAAGGCCAACTGTCCCAAGGATCCCCAGGCCCAGATATCTCTCAAATACCCCCGGAGCGCAGGGAAACCTTGAGAGTGGGCGGGAAGAAGGTTACCACATGGAGAGACACCGGGGCACACGTGTCAGTTATCCACCAGTCCTTAGTGGACCCGAAATTCATCAACCCAGAGGTCCAAATCACAATTTCTCCATTCATATCAAAATCTGTAACCTTACCTACAGCTGAATTGCCTGTCCACTACAAGGGCTGGTCAGGAAGGTGGACTTTTGCTGTCTATGACAATTATTCCATCCCCATGCTACTGGGGGAAGACTTGGCCAACCATGTGAAGCTGGCCAAGAGGGGGGGAGTGGTCACCCGCAGCCAGGCCAAACAAGCTTCCACTCCCATCTCTGTTCCTGAGCCGTCCACCCGGGCCCCGTCTGTGTTACCAGAAACCCAGACAGAGGTGGTGGAACCGGATCCCATGCCAACAACTACAACAGCCATAGTACATCCAGTCCCAGAACCGGAACTGGAAGAGCAACCAGCGGCAGAACCATTGCCAGCACTGACGCCAGCGCTTGCAAAACCGTCTCCAACCCCAATGCCCACTGCTCGAGCACTATTTCAGCCCCACATTTTTGGGTGGATCTCCCACAGTGGGAGCTGCCGAGCACTCCCCTGCAACACACACACACACACACACCTCCTGGTGTTGGGAGAGGAACAGGAGAAAGGACAAAAGAAGCAAGAGACGAAGAGAAAGGAGGGAGGGAGGGATGGATGGAGGAAAAGGTGAAACAAAAAAGACAAACCCTAATGTCCCCAGTGATTCTAAGGGACAAAATCCCAGGTACGGAGTAAAATTCTGCCTCCTTAAGCTCGTGTTTTCCATGCCTAGAATTCAACTGTCACCAGATGGATCAGACTGAACAAGTTTCAAACCTCGAGGAGGCTCTTATCTTCTAAACAGGGACATCTGTTTTCTAGTAAAATCAGGAAAAGGGAAGGAGAAAACTTGAAAGAGGTTCCTCCTGGCACTCACGTACGTGAACCCGAATACTTTCTCAGTCCTCAAAGAGAGACCTGGAGAAGGAGACTTGCTGAAGCAAAGCCACAGGGGTCTCTGAGGTTTCCCTGGCCCCTCGCCCCTGTCCTGCCTGGCTGATGTCAGCATCTCTCTGTGAGGTCACCACCTCCCCACCACTTTTGACCAATAGTCTGAGGTCCTCCAAAAGGCCTTTGTGATGTCACTGCCACACCCCTCCCTTGCTGTGCTAATGTGCTGCCCCTGGCCAGGCACTTTGGAGGTTTGAGCTACTCCCTGTGGATCACCCCACTCAAGGAGCATTCGTTCTAGGAAGCAAGCTGGCTAGACAGGAAAACATCAGACGCTCTCAATGCTACACTCAGTTTTTCAGAAATTAGTTGACTTTATGTCCAGAAGAGACCATTAGAGCATCTAATCTGACCCCCTGCATATCACAGGCCTCCTGTATGACACAATAGCTACTTTTGGGGCAAACACATTCCAGAAAGGCATCTAGTCTTCATTAAATGACATCAAGAGATGGAGAATCCACCACTTTTCTTGGTAGCTTCTTCCTGTGGTGAATCATCCTCACTGTTGAATATTTGTGTCTTAGTTGTAATATGAATTTGTCTCTTTTCACTTTCCAGCCATTGGCTCTTGTTATGCCTTTCTCTGCTAGATTAAAGAGCCCTTTAATACCCAATCTTTTCTCTCCATTAAGGCACTTCAACACTTCAATGAAGTCACTTTTCAATCTTCTTTTGATAATCTAAACAGATTGAGCTCTTTCAATAGCCCTCAGAACATTTGGTGGCTCTTTGCTGCCTCAGCTCCAATTTCACAACATCTTTTTCAAATGAGGACACCAAAACTGGAGGCAGTATTCCAATATCAGTCTCACTTCCTGTAACATTATTGACATATGTAACGTATAGATCACCGTTGGGACCACTGTTCTATATTTGCAGCCAATATTGTAGAAAGGTTGTCATGTAAGGGGTGTATGGAGAGGTTCTGATTGGCTGATTATAATTATGCCATCTCTAGATGTGTATCATTTTTGTAGTTGACATTATGAATATTGGCTCTCTACTGTCTGTATTTCAAAATTGTGCTATGCTTCCGGGGAACACCCCAGCCAGACAAGTTGGTGTCAATTCTGCCTAGCCTGCTTGATAGCCCATTAAGACTATAAAAGGCTGATGCCTCATCTTCATCTTGTCTTCAGTTCTGCTTCATACCTCTGGAGGGACTTTGCTACAAACTGAAGCTCTGTACAAACGACTGAATGACCCATCCCAGCTGTGGATGGACTCCAGAGACTTGATTTGAACCTGCAGTTTATTCCATCACTGCTACAAGCCTGAACCAAGAACTTTGCCATTACTGGATGTGAAGGGTTAAAATCCATTGGCATTTTATATAACAACCTGGTCTATGGATTGTGCCAGCGCTTTTCTAGACGCCAAGTCCGGAGTATGGTCAAGGGACCAGAGGCCTAGCAAATCGTGATCAGCTAAGAGAAGCTGGGGTAAACAGAAAGCCCTGTTTGCTAAGATAGGCCTGGTTAGCAAATTGCCAGGTGTTGGAGCTAAGAACTAAATAATTGTGTCTTATTCAGAGTTGCAGATTGAACAAAGAATCCCTGTTTCTATCGTGTTAGTCTCTTCTGTAGGGAGACGTTCTTCCAACAGATCCAACCTTGAGTTTATGAAAAGTTGGCACATGTCAGTATAAGACATGACGTCCTTCCATTTCCCTTCCAAGGGACCAATGCCTGCCTTTAGACACACAGAAAACAATCTTTATTGCCATATACTTTCACTGTTTCTTTGCTTTAACTCCTAGGAATGTACCTGTTGGACAATCAAAGGAGTTGCTCCATTCCTATGGACCCCAAATCAGAATTCAACATATATATTTTATACTAATAACATTTTATCAAAGTATTCATTAAATGTTAACTTGCTAACTTGAGACCATGGGCGGTGACATTATGTAACCTGTTAACCTCTGGCTAATGTGCTTATCTTGTCTTTCTGCAAAACCTATCCCGGGGTGTGAAACTGCCTACCCCGTCACTTTCCCCCACCCATGGAAAATCTATATATTATATTGTAATCAATTGATTGACAGTGTTTCTGAGCCTAATAATCAAGGTGACACTCCGCCAGCGCTGTGTGTAATAAACTTCTATGCTTGACCTCTACACGCTGTGGATTTATGTCCTTCACTGGTGAAGCTAGTAGTTTATAAACCATAATAGCTTTACAAGTCGCTGTGCCTGTCTTCAGTATAAGTTACCATAAAAGTAAATCAAAGTTTATAAGTTGTTATATAAAGTGATAGGTAGGTTAAGGTTAGTAAAATATAGTTAATCAATGTATTAGTATTACATAGAGAATTTTATTTGTTGGGGGTGGTTACAGTACATGTAAAGTTGCTGGACAAGCAGTAATAGTAACGTTGCACGTGCTTGTGACTATTTTCAATATATTTTACCTTTTATATGTGCACTTATAGGAATAGGTAGTTAATGCATAATATTACTTGGACTTTGCTTGTCTCCAGTATAACTTGCCATTTGTACTAATTCTCACTCAATGCTGGTCTTTAATTCTGTTTTTCTTATTCTGTTTGTGTTGCCTTTATAGTTGTAAGTCATTAAAAACCTTTCTTGAGGAATAATTAGCTGTTTAGTTTCTCTTTTGCAGACACTACTCAACCTCATTACATCTGTGTTGGGTGGTGGGAAGCAGCGATCACCCAGAGCCCCCCTAGGGCCCTGACGTGAGCCCCCCTAATGTTCTGACGTGTGCCTCCTCCTTCCATTAATCTCCACAACCACATTCATGGGCATGGTGACCTTCCTGGGGATCTTGACAGCTTTAGCCAGCTTCTTGGGGGCTATTTTCCTGCTCACAGCCACTATCTTCTTCTCATGCCTTTGTCCTGGGGGCCCAGCTGCTGGATGAATGGGAAGGAGCCAAGGTTTTGGTGGCATTAGCCTGCTCCAAGTTGTCTTTGCTCATCAGACTCCTGAACTGCAACTGGATGTGGTTCTTGTTCTTCTGCACAACATAGCCCCTGGAGAAGAGGGCTCTGCAAATGTACATTCATATGATCCCTTTGTTTAATTGATGAAAACATAAACTAGACACTTAGAGGATTGGAAACTGATTTCAGCTGATGGACAGGTTTGCTAGGTTTTAATGCATTTGGACGGCGAAATGTTGAGTGTTTACATTCATTTCAAGCATCCTCATTATAGTGGAGCTCCTGAACATAATGGAGAATGGAAATGAAAATGTTTTCCTTTTTTAAAAAAAAAAAAAAAGAAAGATGGTTATAAGAGGGCACTTGGGTTTGAACCAAGGACCACTTGATCTGCAGTCAAACACTCTACCACTGAGCTATACCCCCATGAAAACAAGAGCAAGGACTTGTGATCTCCAGGACTTTGAAGGACAGACCCTGCTTCATCGAGCTCCTTTGCCATTCCCAGACCACAGGTGGTTTTAAAAATGGGGTTTGATTAAACTTCTTAAATGTGGTAAACACCACAACTTGCACACCCACCAATATAGCTTCTCCCCCTGACATAGCTGCCACCTCTTGGGGAAGTGGATTAACTACACCCACAGGAAAACTCTCTCCCATCAACATAGAGTAGTGGTTCTCGAAGTGTGGGTCAGGACCCCAAAGTGGGTCGTGATCCTGTTTTAATGGGGTCTGTAGAGCTGCTGTTGGACTTGTTGGGTCCTGGGGCTGAAGCCAAAAGTCTGAGCCCCACCACTCAGGGCTGAATTCCTCAAGCTTTGGTTTTGCCCTCCCCGCACTGGGGCAGAGCTCAGGCTATGGCTCCTCCCACACACACACCTGGTGTGGAGGGGCTTGGTGCTTGGTCCCTTTTCCCAGGGCCATGCAGTAAATTTTTTTGGCAGAAGGGGGATGCAGTGAAAGGAAGTTTGAGGAACCCTGGCATAGAGCTCTCCATTACTGAGCTGCAAACAGCATAGATTCAATGTTTGAAATGTCCTTAGCCTCTGAATACATCTAGACTTGGCTCCCTGTAGCACCATGGGTGATCAGACACTGGAAAGTACAGCCAGGGAGACACCACACACCAGCCTTACCTAGCAGGCAAGAATCAAACCTCCACAGAAAGACCCGTATGCTTTTCTAGCCCAGCTCCCTAAGCCCTCAGCCACAACCACTCAACAGAGGGGCTTTTCTACACTATGGTTCTGTTCTCACTGAAGGGTCATTTCCAATTGTTTGGTCAGACCAGCTTCCCCAGCACACTCACTGCTGTGCAGCTCTGTACGTGTGGCCATGGCGGAACAGCAAGAATTCCTGCCTATTTCCCTACTGGCTGGAGCATGATTAGAGTGTGTTTGTTGTTAATGATGTTGTATGTTAATGTTGCTGTAGATTGTTCATTCCCTGCCTTGGCAATTCAGACAGTCCCTTTTTCCTGTTGTATTGCCTGTTACGACTAACAAAACACAAAAACAAGACAACTTTCAGTTTTCCAAAATAATTCAGATCATCACACAGTCTCTTACTCTTTAAACCAATAACTTCACCTATAATTTCATTTTAACTGGTAACAATAACATATTAAAAGATCACAAATTCTTATCATATATGTTAGTTTTCTTTTAATCCCCATTGCCAACAACTGAACCTTGGCTCAAGTTGTGGTTTGTCCCAACGTAGGTCCCAACACTTCTGTGAGTTCATATATCTCTGGTTCTTCTGCCATGTGTGATGGTAGAAGGGGTCTTCTATGTCGGAATGTTTGCATCATGGAGAAAAATACCTCTCTTGTCACACTTTTTAATCTTTCAAAGTAGGAGGCGGTAAAGAAGTAATGTAAATGCAAAAAACACAAGAAAAAACTAAGGTCTGGTCTACACTAAAGACATTTATCGGGATAACTATATTGCCTTAGGGGTGTGAAAAATCCACACAGCTGATGCAACATAGTTACACAGCCCTAACCCCCTTGGTGTTTTTTGGTTTAGGGGGATTTTACATAAAAAAACAAAAAAGGCGGCTTTACATGAGCAGGAGAGCTTCTCCTGCCAACACAGCCACCGCCTGCTTGCAGGGGCTGGCGCACTAATCAAGTTCCGATGGTGAGAAATCATCTCCCATTTTTTGGCTTAGAGCATCTGTAATTAGCAGTGCTTACAGCAGTGCAGCTACATTGGTGCAGCTGTGGCCAACATCAGCTTTATTGTGTAAGCCACTGCATCACGACACCTAAACCATAGAATCAGGGACTCAACATGTGTGTATACCGGAAACTCTGA